>NW_027397108.1:10933643-10974472 GCF_003265705.2 Callorhinus ursinus
AGGGACGAGGGTCACCGCGGGGCCCTGACCGTGGACATGACCGGGGGCCCAGAGCCAGAGGGACGAGGGGACGTTCGACTGGCCGTTGCCGGCCTGGACGGTGGAGGGAGGGGCCGTGGGTGCCTGGAGAAGCCGGGAAAGATGAAATGGATCCTCCCCTGGAGCCTCCAGAAGCTGCGAGCCTGGCCCAGGAGGCCTGGCCGGTCTTCCGACCTCCAGCCCAAGCGCAGGAGGGGATGCTGCAGGAGCGACGGGAGGCCCTGACGCCCCAAGGCCCCGAAGCAGCCGACTTCTCCGGAAGGCAGTGTCTACGGGCCTGTCTCCCTCAGCGGGGCCTCAGCTGTCCTGGCCAACCTGGTCCTCGGCCCTGCTGGGCTCCTTTCTCACTCACCTCTGCCAGGTACTGCGGACAGCCGGCTTCTCTCGGGGACCCCCGTTTAAGCCTGGGTACCTCTCTTCCCCCTCAACACCGAGGGGGCCTTCCCACCTATGGAGGGCAGAGCAACCTTTGGGGACAAGCATTACCCTCCCCAAAAAGCTGGGGGGAAATGGATCCTGAAGCACATAGCAAGCAGGTGGCAGGAGCCCAGGGTAAAGGGTCCTTTCAGCAAGGCTGGGCCCCACCCGACCCTGTATCACCTGGCCACAGGTCTCCACCTGTTCACAGGGGGCCTGCCTGCACCACGGGGCATGGAGCAGGGCACAGCCCTGTCCCCTCCTGCCTGGGGCCCCTGAGATGGCCTCCCTGCTCCCAGCCCCTCGTGGATGGCTCCAAGCCACAAGCTCACATTCAGACCCTCCTGGGGGTGCAGCCCCCCCTGGGCTTCCCCACATCTGTTCGTCTGGCCACACAGGAGAGACTGAAACAGCACCCACCCACCAGGAGCTCAGGACCCAGACGGACACATGGCATGCCCAGTGACCCGAATGACAAGGTGCTTGCAGATAAACTGAAACCCCACGGAGCTCAAGCAAACTTAAGGAGCCTGACTTTAGGGTATGGGGGTTGGGGGAGGCGACGTGGCGGCCAAAAAAAGGGGTTGGCCGGAGCCTCGCCAGGCAGAGGGGTGGGGAACGGGAGAGGGAGCCCGTAGGGAGACGGGCCGCCCCACGGTGCCTGGGAAGCTCCGGGGACAAGGGGGAGCCATCCGACGACCCCCACTACCTTCAGCACGCCCCTATAACACGCAGTCAGAAACGAAACGCTGAAACTAGCCCAGGGTCAGCAAGGGAAACATGAAACTTGAGGCCACCCGTCCTTCCCCCCAGCTGCTAAACTGCCCAGGGCTTCTGCGGAGTGCGCACACGCCCTGCGTGCCTGGGCCGGTCCACATGGACAAAGAGCTCCGAGGCCCCGCGTGCCCCCTCCCGGCAGGAGCCAGTGCCCAAGCCCTTACCTGGGATGCCGTGCCGACAGGGACCTGGGAACCAGGGCAGCAGCAGCAGGAACAGCAGGT
This sequence comes from Callorhinus ursinus, assembly GCF_003265705.2. Taxonomy (NCBI): domain Eukaryota; kingdom Metazoa; phylum Chordata; class Mammalia; order Carnivora; family Otariidae; genus Callorhinus; species Callorhinus ursinus. Next base: position 10,935,101 of record NW_027397108.1, read on the forward strand.
AGACCAGAGAGAGGGCGTTGAAGCGGGACAGGCAGGCTGCAGGCAAGGAGGAGGGCAGTTAGCATAGCCACACGGGGTGGGGGGGGGGGCAGGGGCGCCCTGTGCCCCGGACATCACCCCCGTCACCCCCAACATCGCCCCCAGCATCACCCCCCGATCGCCCCGAACACTGCCCCCCAGCATCACCCCCAGACATCGGCCCCGGACATCAAGCCCCCAGCATCACCCGCTGATCACCCCCGGCCATCAAGCCTCCAACATTGCCCCCCACATCGCCCCCCAGCATCACCCCCTGACTTTAAGCCCCCAACACTGCCCCCAGCATCACCCCCCTAGACATCACCCCCGGACATCAGGCCCTCAGCATTGCCCCCCAGCCCACTGGACACTCCCACTGCCAAGCATCACCCTAACCCCCTGCCCTTGGCATCGCCCCAGACACTGCCCCCCAAACATCACCGCGGCCATCACCCCCAGTCATCTCCTGCCAGGAGGCCGCCTTCCCACAGGTGTGAGCAACCCTGCTAACATGTGACCGGTCACCTGTCACTCGAGATTCACACGCTGTCATACTGCGTCCAGACAAGCACAAGTCACCTGTCACCCAGAGCATGTCCACGCTCACACTGTGTCCTTCTACGAGTTCTCCCAACATCACGTGGTGCGATTTCTCCACGCACACGCACGGGCTCATCCTGTCCACCCCTGTGTCTCGGGCGCATACCGCCACGAGTCCCCCCGCCGTGGGCAGACATGACCAGGTGGCTGACTTTCCTGACTTTTCCTCCTTTTTAAAAATTTTATAGTTTCAGGGGCGCCTGGGTGGCTCAGTTGGTGAAACGTCGGACTCTTGGTTTTGGCTCAGGTCAGGATCTCAGGGTCGTGAGATGGAGCCCCGCGTTGGGCTCCGCGCTCGGCGCGGAGTCTGCTTGGGACTCTCTCTCTCTCTCTCCCTCTACCCTCCCGCTTGTGCTGTCTCTCCCTAAAAGAAAGAAAGAAATCTTTAAAGAATAAAATAAATAAAATAAAATCTTAGGAGTTCCAGTTAACACACAACACAGCCGACTGCTTGAGTCAGCCACACGCCGGCCGCCCCGGCAGCCCCTCGGCCGTACCCTCTCCCTGAGCGGAGCCGTGGGGCTCGCGGCCATCAGCCTGGCTGACCTGTGAGAGGGGCCCACGTGCCCACAGCCTGTTCCCGCCTTTTCTCTGAACCCGCTGACACCTCTTCCAGCCGGCACAGCTGGACGCTCCCTTGACCAGGGGCAGGGGGAGGCCGGGGGCCTGGGGCTCATCTGGCCACAGGGAACGGATGGTTGCCAGGGGGTGGGGGGGGAGGTGGCCTGATGTGGGTCTCAGCAGGGAATCAGGGGCCCTCTCAGCCTTCCCTGGGGCTGCCCGAGAGGGGGCTGGACTGCGGGCACCGCTGGAGTGGCCCCCTGCTCCTCAGTCACCTCCAGGAACAAGGGGGCCCAGGCTGACCCCAGCCCTGGCCGCCCAGGAGGGCAGAGCAGAGCGCTAAGGGACGGGTGCCTACCGCGATCCATCCCCTCCTGGACAACCAGCCTCGCGGTCAGCCGTCTGTGACTAAGCAGAGGGACCCCGCTCTCCTTTCCACTGAGAGGATATAGGATGAAAGCGGCCCTGCCCCATGGGCCTCAGACCTCCCAGCGTGAGCCGCGACCCGCCAATGCCTTGGACGTGCAGGGGGCCGCTGCATGGACCGCCCGAGCCCCAACCAGCCGACCTGAACTCGCGGGCTGGGGCCGGGGGCAGTGCTAAAAACAAGTCAGGGGCCGGGCTGCCTCCTCTGGGCAAAGAACGGCTGGAACACCAGTGTCTCCTGGGGAGGACGCTGCCAGAGCCTTCCGAGCACAGGGTGCCCCCGTGGGTGTGGCCAGTCTGCACCGTCCCCACGGCCTCTAGCTCGTGACGGGAACTCTTCCACCCTCCTGTGTCAGGAGGGAGGTCTGGTTCTCCTGGGCCCTTGCTGTTTAGACAGGCCTTAGCTGGACTCCCTCGAACCCCCCACCCCGGAGGCCGGGACAAAGAAGGGGCTCCTGCTCCCACAGGACCCAGGCTGCCGAGACCCCTGCCAACACCCCACCGCATGCCCAGGCTCAGGGTCACCAGCAGGGCCAGGGGGCTGTGCACACCTCCGCCAGTCTGTCCCCCATCCTCACCTTGCCCTGGGGCCCGAGGCGCTCACCCAGACCAGGAGCTGGGGTGGGGCAGAGAAGCTGAGAGGAGCGGACAGCAGGAAGAGCCGCCGCGAGGGAGGCAGACCCCTGACCTCGCAGCCGCGTGCGCACCTTGCCCCAGGTCTCAGTTCCCGCCTCTGTACAATGGAGTTCACACAACCTGCCCGAAGGGTCGTCTGCAGAGTTAGACTGGATCTCGGACTAGGGGCAGAGCCCGGGGCTGGGGCATGGGACTCCAGTCCCTTCCCACCAAGCCCCGACCAAGCCCCTCCTGTCATCCCCACGAGGAAACCCCGACGAGCCCAGGTTGGTTCCAGGCCGCCCTGCAGCACCCCCACCCCCGGGAGCCGCCCCTGACGTCAGGGCGCCTCCTCCTTCCATTACACGTACTGGCGACAGCAACCGGCTCAACCAGAAATATGAAGTTTTGCAGCAACCGCGCATTTCCCTTTTAAAAAAAAATCTATCTGATCTGGCCCAAGAGGCAAGCGGGAAATGCACTTACGGCAAAGGCTTCTAAAGCATGTCTTCACCTTCCAGCACCACACTTTCCAGCCCCCGGTTCTGCTTCTCCCCCCGCCACAACGCCAGCCCTGGCCCATCCCCAGAGAGGGTGGCACCCCCCACCCCCTACCAGCCAGGCGACAACTGTCCTCCCGATGGCCCAGCTAGCCAGCCAGCCACGCATCGGTCCGTCCAGCCGTCCTTCATCCACCCACCACCTAAGCAACCTTCTCCTGAGGACGTACTCGCAGGCCCTGCCCTGAGACACTCACGCTCTGACCCGCCAGGGCCACCTGACACTCCGGGAGCACCTACCCGGAGTGGGGGAGAGCATCCACGAGCAGGGGGGTAGTACCCGCAAGCTGGGAGGGAGCACCCATGAGCAGGGAGGGAGAAGCCGCGGGCAGGAAGGGAGCACCCGTGAGCCAGGGGGGAGCACACCCCGTGCCGGGGGAGCACCATGTGTGCCGAGGGGAGCATCTGCAAGCAGGGAGGGAGCACCACCAGGAGGGAAACCCGCGTGCCAGGGGGAAGCACCCACAAGCTGGGAGGGATCACCCGCGAGCAGGGAGGGATCACCCACGGGCAGGGAGGGAGAACCCGCGGGCAGGGAGGGAGCACCTGCGAGCCAGGGGAGAGCACTCCGCGTGCCGGGGGGAGCACCTACAAGCAGGGAGGGAGTACCCACAAGTCGGGGGGAGCACGCCATGTGCCTGGGGAAGCACCTGCAAGCCAGGAGAAAGAACTCCGCACACCAGGGGGAGCACCCATGCGCCAGGAGGGCATCTGCTGTGCAGGCACCAGGGAGGTTCTCAGAGGCAGAGGCACAGCTTGGAGGGGTGACAGGACGTGTCTTTACATTCCCTGGGCCTGGCTTGTGAGCAGCCAAGGCTGGGACGGGGAAGGTGACAGTAGTGCCTCAGTTTAGGAAGACAGAAAGTTCTGAGGATGTGTGGTGGGGTCGGTTGAACAATACTGAGAAAGCACTTAATGCCACTGAACTGCACACTTAAAAGTGGTTAAAATAGGGCGCCTGGGTGGCTCAGTCGTTAAGCGTCTGCCTTTAGCTCAGGTCATGATCCCAGGGTCCTGGGATCGAGCCCCACATCGGGATCCTTGCTTGGCGGGCAGCCTGCTTCTCCCTCTCCCTCTGCCCCTCCCTCTGTTCATGCTCTCTCTCTTAAATAAAACCTTAAAAAATGGTTAAGATAATCAATTTCATGTTCAGTGTCTTTTCCTTTCTTCTTTTTTTCTAAGTGCTCTCTCTACCCAAAGTGGGGCCTGAACTCACGAAACCCCGACATCAAGAGTCACATGCTTGGGGCGCCTGGCTGACTCAGCAGGAGGAGCGTGCGACTCTTGATCTCAGGGTCGTGAGTTCAGGCCCCACATCGGGTGTAGAGATTACTTAAGAATAAATAAATAAAATTTAAAAATAAAAAAAGAGTTGCGGGGCGCCTGGGTGGCTCAGTCGTTAAGCGTCTGCCTTCGGCTCAGGTCATGGTCCCGGGGTCCTGGGATCAAGCCCCGCGTCGGGCTCCCTGCTCCCTGGAAAGCCTGCTTCCCCCTCTCCCACTCCCCCTGCTTGCGTTCCCTCTCTCCCTATGTCTTTCTCTGTCAAATAAATAAATAATTAAAATCTTAAAAAAAAAAAAAAAGTTGCATGTCCTACCGACTGAGCCAGCCAGGAGCCCCTACATTCTGTGTCTTTTACCAAAATAAACAAACCATGTGCTGAGTTCAGCGAGGGGTGTCAGAAACTCGAATCCAAGGGGCAGGGGGCCGGCCCGAGGCCCGTCTGCTGTTGGTGGAGTCAGCACCCCAGGCTGAGCAGGACAGACAGAATTTCTCAGAAGCTTATCTGCCCAAAGCAGGAAGTCGGAAATGAAGAGTCGGGGAGCGCAGGGTCAGAGGGCTGCCAGGTGACCCCTAGCCGGCAGCCCATGAGCCCCTCACACCTTCCTTTGCTCATGCACCCAACACACGCCAGCCTGGCCGGTTCCGCAGACGGGGACACAGCAAGAATGGGAGGGAGGGGCCGGGTGTGCAGTAGAGGTGGGGTCTCTGCTCTCCGAGGCATCGCGGGATGTTTGGGGGGCAGCACACCAGCTCGCACGGAGATGGTCTGTGAGCCGGCCCGACACCATCCCCGACTCCTCTTCTGCCATCAGCCCAGCCAAGAGGCTGGGCACCAGGCAGGCGGGTGGCGCCCGGACAGCCCTGGACGCCGGCCCGGGGGACGTGAGCGGGGAACTGAGGCCCACTGGCTCGCAGCCCCGACAGGGCGGCAGCATCGCCGGGGAGACAGAATGGGTGCGGGTCCCCTGCTATCAGGGACTGCGACGGGGCCAGGGGGCAGAGGAACCTGGCTGCCAGAGCCCCTGCTCAGGATGCCCGTCTGTCCAGATGCAGAGGGGGAGGGTCTCTGAGGGGCACGGCTTCCGTGCGGTACAGGCAGGACTTGGGTCCGGGGCTCGCAAGACCAGCCATACAGCCATGGAGGCTGCGGGCTGGGTGCCTGTGCCTGTAGAAGGTGACATTTCCTCTGGCCTTGAAGACCAGCTAAGACTGGGGGAAGGCCAGAGGAGGGGCTGCTCAGCCCCAGGCTAAAGCAGAGAAGGAAGAACTCAGTGGAGGGGACCAGGGCCCTGCCCGGCAGCTCCCACCTCCCACCAGAGCTGCCCCGGCTGGCCTGTGACCTCATGAGGGAAATATGCCTTTTCCTGAGCCAGGAACAATAGGTTGGGGGTGGGGGGAGAGAGCCCTGCTGGGCAGGAAAGGGCTCCCTCCTGCCAGGCCCCCTCACCCACAGCACATGCTTAACCCTTTACAGACCCTTGCACAGCTGCCAGAGCCCGGAAGGCCCACCCAGCAAGCAATCCACCAGACCTTTGTCCCGTGGATGACGGAACTGCGGTCTGGACACGGGACACACTGACCCCCGGCCCCGGCCAGTGCCAGGTCAGGAAGGGGAGGCAGAGGGCCAGCAAGCGTGTAGGACCCCATGGCCCCAACCCACAGGAGACACCAGAGACCCTGCTCAGCACACAGTTCCTGGGACATGTCCCCTGAGGCTGGCCTGTGTGTCAGGTGGGCCCAGACTGTCCCCACCCCGTCCCTCCTGTGGGAGCCTGAGCTCTGAGCCTCAGTTTCCCCATCTACAAAGCAGGGTGAACAAAGCACGCAGGAAGGGCTGTGGGGTGATGGGCGGGCCCTTCACAGGCTGGCAGGGTCCCCAGTGACGGGGGTGGGTGTCTCCAGGCCCACCTGCAGGGAGGCTCCAGGAAACACACGTGGCCGCGGAGCACGCTGCCACGCTGCCTGCGGGATGCACAGGCCGGCGCCACACACACAGCAGAGGCGGTGTGGAATGGCGGAGGCTGGCGTGGCTCGGGCACCCTGGGGGCTCACGGGGGCTCCGGCTGACGTGGGGCAGAGGCTCTGACGTCACGCCGTGGCCCCTATCAGCATGAGAAGCTGAAAGGACAGTGTCCCTGGGAGAGGCCAGAGTCTGAAATCGGGTGGTTCTGTCCCCGCTCTGCCTGCTTCCTCAGCTGGTGACGGGGACCCCAAAGGCACAGGAACTGTGGCATCTAGCACGGGGCAGGAGAGGACGACTGTGGGCCCAGCCCTCGGGCACCCCGAACACCACACCCACACCACTGCCCGCCGTCCACGCACAGAAGGATTTCTCTTGTGTAAAACAAAAAACAGGATTCGTGCCCCTAAGTGTACAAGAAGTTCCAGAAGGGTCTCCCCCCAGTCACTGTCACTGTCCACCTGTGCACGAGGGTCCCTGCCTCCGTCTGTAAGGCCCCCTCTCCCGGCAGGAGAACGTTCTCATGTGTCCTGGACTTGTTCACAAGTGAACTGGCCCCACAGATGGAACGCTGGGAGGAACACAGCACAGAGGGCTCAGACGCGTGGCCCGGGCTGTCCTTCCACACGGGGCCTGCGGGCTGGGGGGCGGGAGTCACCTGAGTCCCCAGGGCAACGGCAGGACTAGATTCAGCCTCTCCTGACCCGGGCGGGTACCTTTCAGGCCTGCCTTCTGCTGCCAGCCAGGCAAAGCCCTGGGGAGGCCAGGTGGGGCCCAAGGACCGGAGGTCAGAGTCCCAGGTAACAGCTGCCAGGGTGGGGTGGGGTCCTGCTCTGAGCCCGCCCGCTGTCTCCCGGGAGTGTGCTCACTCTGCCTTTACCTGGCTTGGAGGAGAAACCCGTAAACACTCCCCTGCTAGCTTTTTTTTGGTGGGGGGGGGGAACAGACGTGGCAGAGGGGGCTGACCCTTGCCCTCCGCCAGAGCTGCCCCGGCGGCAGGGCCTTCTGCCCCCACAGCACTTGGGAGGCCACACCGGCCAGGCTTCCCCAGCGGGACATAAACACTAAGCCCAGACCCTGACCCAGAAGGGAGAAAGGGCTGGATTTATCCCACCTTTCTGGAAGAGGGATACTGGGAGGTCAGCCTGGGCCCCGGGAGGGAGCTGCCCAACCCCAGCATCCCCTACCCTCTGAGGACAAGGGCCGTGGTCACAGAAGGCGAGCGCAGCAGCAAGACAGGGCAAGGCAGGGAGCAGCAGAGCCCCGGGCAGGAGCAGAAGGTAGGGGGTGGGACGGGGGCCGCACCCACCACACTGGCAGCCAGAGCAAGGCCCATGGGCCCTCCGGACACCAGGCGCCTCGCCACCCTCCACTCACACAGGCCACCCCTGCTCTGCACCCCGTGAGGCGCTTTCCAGTGCGTGCCCCACAGGACGCCGTCCCACGGCCGCACCCTACCTGGAGAGCCAACCCTGCTGAGGGGCCTGCCCCTCCATCCCCCAAGCAAGTCCAGCACTGGCCACGCGCCGGCCTTGGGGGCTTCCTGGGGGGCGGGGGTGCCAGGCATGGCCGCAGGGAGAGAGCACCAGCTCCGTGGGAGGAACGGCCCAGAAGCCCTTCACAGTTCACAAAGCTCCAGAACTCAGAGACTGGCCTGGAGTCAGCAGAGGATGGAGCCAGAGAACCCCGCACGGCCCCGTGGCGTGGAGGGGGGGCCGGGACACAGCGGGGGCCCCGGCAGCCAGTGCCAAGGACACTGTGTTACCTACTTGGAGCCCAGCCGAGAGCCCCAGGCCCCGCACTGCTGGCCGAGGGTTGAGTGAGCACGGGGCCCAGACGCTTGGTTTTACGGCTCACCTGACCTCCCAGGGCTGGGCGCAGACAGCCAGGCCCCCTCCCCATACCACCAGCCCCGTGAAGCTACGGTGAGTGCCTAGGCCCCAATGGGGGACTGGTGGCCACCGTGGGCCAGGGACAGAGGAGCCCCCACAAGACGGACAAGGCCATGGACACCTGCCACAGACCTCCCGGTCCTCAAGGGTCCGGGAGCCCCTGACCACTTACAGCCGGGCCGCCCTTCCAGCCACACCTGGTCCCAGACAGCTTCCGAGAGGTGAGGAGGGCAGGGGCAGAGGGACGGTGCTGTCCTCTTGTCAGCCCGGGCAGGGGCGTGACCCACTGGGGGTCCAGGGACCCAACGGATGGCGTGAGCCCACACCGCGCAGGACGGGCGCCCTGAAGCAGGGCGGTGGGTGAGCAGTGCAGGCAGGCTGGCCTCCGGGGCCATCTGCAGACCTCTCAACCCCAAAGTGTCCTAAGTGGAAGCACCTCTGGGATCTCCCACTGCAGGTGCCGTCCTCCCTGCTGGCCAGGCAGAGGCCGGTGAGCACGAGAGGGCACTGCGTGTCCGGTGTGCTTGCCCATGACTTTGCTCAGACAGCCCACGACTGCGAACACCCAGCACGGCCGCGAAGCCCGCTACCCAGCCACCGGCACCTCCCTCCGCATGAGACCCGGGCAGCCGCCCCCCGGGACCGGGACCCGCTGGGCTTCCCAGGGAAGCAGCGGGGACCAGGGCCGTTGCGTGTGTTGCGGGCTGTCTCCCGGAAGGGCCCACATGGGCAGCCACGAGAGACACTCTGTGCAGAGGACCAAGCCGGGCTCCAGGCTCGGGTGGGGCCCGCATCCCGCGGGGAGGGCCCTCCCAGGCTCTGACCTGCTGCAGCCGCAGGTAAACAAGTGGGGGGCGGAGTGCCCAGCAAGGGAGTTTCTGGACCAGGCCCCACAGGGCGCCCCTACCCACGTCTGCGAGGACACGGTTTGGCAACACCCCCCACCTTGGGCCACCTAGAGCTCGGGGCCCGGCCATGGAAGGGGCCATGGTGAGTGGGAGAGCTCACACCATGATGTCCCCGAGGCCAGCAACCCGCAAAGGAGCCCCCTAGCATGTTGGGGGATGGGGGGTTGGGGGCTAGAGCCCTCTGGGTCTTCACCTGGGTCAGACCTGTCCAGGCCCTCACCAGACGACGGCTCTCCCGAGTCACTGCCACGGAGACTTCCCAGGGACAGGCCAGCCTCCTTCAACCACAAGGAAAGGGGTTCCCCGCAGAGCTGCAGCCCCAGACGGTGACGGGCAGACCAGGTCGGCCAGGGGCCTTATGTGCCCGTGTGGAGCGCTGGCCCTCACGGCTGTTCCCTGGACGACAACTCACGGCCCGCAGGTCAGGTTACAGGACAGAGTCAGCTCTGGACTGACAGACACCCCCCCCCCCCGCCCACGCAGAGCCCCGGGCAGTGTCAGGACACACAGCCAGACAGGGGCGGGCAGCCGCTCAGGCCGGGGCCAGGTGACAGCTGGAGCCCCAGGTGAGGATGCAGGTGTGCCCGGCGCCCCATGCTCAGCGGGTGGCGACAGCCTCCCGGGGTGAGACTCCCACGTGCGTGGAAGACAGCAGGCAGAGGTGTGGGGGCGCCGGGCTGGCCGGGGGCCACGGCTCCTCTGTGACCCTCTGCCACGTCATCTAGAAAGGGAGGACAGCGGCGACGGACGATCTAGGAAATGGACACATATGGCAGGTCAGCTCTGGGGCAGGGCTTCAGGAGAAGAGGGGCGCCTGGGGGGCTCAGTCGGGTACGCGTCTGACTCTTGGTTTCGGCTCAGGTCACGATCTCGGGGTCGTGGGATCGAGCCCCAAGTCGGGCTCCCTGCTCAGCGCAGGGTCTGCTTGTCCCTCTCCCTGCCCCTGCCCCCACTCACGTGCCCTCTCTCTCTCAAAAATAAAAACACAAATTAAAATTAAATGAATAAATAAAACTGAAGCAGGTGTCGCCCGGGGCTGCTGCTGGCTCTCTGAGAGCAGGCGGTGAGGCTGGGGGTCTCAGATAAGCCCTCACGCCCTGGGGCTGACCCGAGAGCCCAGAGGCCTTGAGGAGAGCGGCCGGGATGGCAGAAGCTCTGGGTAAACGAAGATGCTGCAGCACCACCCCCGACCCCGCATTCCAGGCTAATTGACAGGACTGCTGTCTCCCTCCGGAGGTGCCCCAACGGCACCTGAAGGGATAGTGTCCCAGCGCCACCCCACCCGGGCACCCTCCTGAGCCAGATGCAGGCGCTCCGCCTGAGCTGCGCATGCGCAGTCCCCGCACGCGCAGGCCACCCGGCCCCTCACGTAGGCACGGAACCCCCGCCCAGCACTGGGGGGGCGCACTCCCCTGCCCTCGACAGCGGCCCCACCGGCAGCCACTGGGGCCCCGGGGTGAGCACCAGCAGCCGGGGCAGTGAGTCAGAACGAGGGTCCACACACGGCCCAGCCCGTCGCGTGTGCGGCTCAGGCCGCACCCAGGGACGTGGAGAGGGGCGCGAGAGCCGGGGCACCGCCTCAGGGTGCGTGGTCTCCCAGGGGCAACGGCGGACAACTGAGGAGCGCACAAAGAAACGGGACGAGAAGGAACCGGTCAGTGGAAACAAGCCCGCGGGAGCCAGCAGGACAGACTCACGGAAGCCCTTCCCTTGGGAGCAGATGGGAGCTGGGCCCAGAGATCCTGCAGAGGCTGGTCCAGTGCAAAGGCCCTGGGGCAGAAATGCTCTCAGGAGACCAAGGAAGGCAGCGTGCCACCCAGGCTCTGAGTCTCAGCCACAGGAGACTGGGTCCTCCCGGCCCCTCCAGCCAGCTGGCTGTTCTCCTGTCATGTTCTTCACTGTGCCAAAATTGAGCATAACCCACGGTGTCCAGCCATGGTCCTTAAAGTGGGATCCCAGGTCAGGCCACCAGCATCACTGGGAATTTGGTAGCAGCACAGATGCTCCAACTCTCCGGGGACAGGGACATGCCCTACAGACTCAGAACCCACACTCCAGAAGATTCCCCAGAGACATGAAGGGTGCAGTGTGCCCCTTTTCCAACTCAGAAGGAGCAAGCAACACGAATGTTCATTTCAACATACTGGCCAAACCTGTCTTTTGGTTTTTTTGTTTTTGGCTGAAACGATTTATCTATTTTAGAGAGAGCGCTCCAGCGTGAATGAGGGAAGAGGCAGAGAGAGAGAAGCAGACTCCCTGCAGAGCATGGAGCGTGGGGCTCCATCCCACGACCGCAAGGTCATAACCTGCGCTGAAAATAGAGTCGCTCGTCTAACTGACTGAGCCCCCCAGGCACCCCCATATCTGTCTTTCGATGCATGCATCCACCCTGACAGCGTGACCCTGGGACCTCCCCTTCAAGGACGATGACCTCTTCCCGGACATGGGGGGGGGGTCCCCTTATCCTTCGGCCTCAGGCTGCCTTCCTGCAAACGCCTTCTCCTCCTAACCCCAGGACCAGGACGGAGACAGCGTCCACTCTGGGGGTCACCACAGCAGCCTGGCTTTGGAGCAGCTTCTGGGCTGCTTAACACCTTCCGATGGCCCCCCCTCGGGGCCAGGGCTGCCCTTCCAAACCGTGGGGGTCCACCCCAGGCTGACCAGGTGACCACATCTCCCCAGCTCTAGGCCTGGGGCTCAGGGTTGAGGTGCTGACTCAGAGCCTCAGCCTGTGACTCAGCCAGCCCACAGCACCCCGAGTCCCAGCCCATCCAGTCCAGCTTGTGCAAACGGCCGCAGAGCCCAGTTGGCCCTGCTCTCTGGGGGCCCTTCCCGGCAGGACGGAGGAATGCCACCTGGCCACCTCCTGCTGCCAGGCTGGGGCGGGTCACTGGCCAGGTGGGGGAGGGGGACACAGGCCCTGGGAGCCCTGCCCTCTCCAGGGCTGAGGAAGGTGGGGGGCAGGGCACTGGAGGTTGAGGACAGGTGGCTGTCCTCTGTGTCCTTCAGCGGGAGACCACAGTCAGGTCCTGGCTCCAGCTTCCCCATTCTGGGCCTTGGTCTCCCTCTGGGTGAAATGGGACCACAGGCACTGGCCCCATGACCACCTTTCTCCGCAGCAGACACCCCGCCCCCAGCACAGAGCCCGTTCCCCAGAAGGCACTCCATGAAGGCGTGCCGAGCCCCTCGCAGAACCAGTGTGAGGAGCAGGTGACAGGTCACGCTGGGGGCGGGGGTGGGGGCCGTGGCCACGGTTGTGGCGAGCCTGAGGGGTCAACTCCATTCTGCGTGGGGCAGGAGGTCAGGGGACGTGTCAGAAAGCCCGGGAGTGTGTCATGTGCCAACCCGGGCCGGGCGTTTGTTAACGGGCCCTGGGGCTGGGTGTGGTGGCTTCTGCGTCTACCTGGGGAAGCTGCCTGGCATTGAAATCCGTTGACTGTCAGCAAATAGATGACCATCCGTGAGCCAACCGGTGAGAGCCGTCGGAGCAGAGGGGAGGCCCCGGGGGAAGAAGGAATTCTCCGGGGCTGGCCTGTGGAATGTGGCCTCAGGATTGCAACATACCCATCCTGCCTGAATTCCCAGCCTGCTGGGGGCCCCAGAGGCCTGGGGACCAGCTCCGGCCACAACCGTCCTTCTCCCTCCCGGGTGTGGGTACGTGCGCGCGAACACGCGTCTTGGGGAGAACATCCGGTCTGTCGTGTCCTGCTGGGCCTGCTGCTCTGACGGACCCGCCTGGTGCCATGTTCCACACCATGAACACCAGGCCGGCCCGCTGCCTCTGCGGTCCAGGCCCAGGCAGCTGAGGCTCGGGAGGACGGGGCAGGGGCGGGGCACGCGTTCTCTGGAAATTCAACAAGCTCACGAAATGACCAAGGGAAAAACCAACACTGTCCACTCCTAACAACCAGCCTGGCCCCACCCCCAGGAAACCAGACCCTGCAGCAGGGACCCAGCCCACCCCGCCCTGAGCCTCCAGGCCACATCCCCCGTGTGTGACATGTCCCGACCAGCCCACCGAACACCCATTTCCCCCTTTTCTCCGTTCTGAGGTTTGGACGCAGAGAAGTGCAGAAGGCACTAAACGCGGGCGTCCGCGCCCCAGGCCCGCGCGTGCCCTGCTGCCGGGGTTTTGTAAGGTAGCCGGTGCTGAGCAAGCTGCCCTCGGCTCATCTCCCTCAGTCACTCTCCCTCCTCTCGGAGAAACACTCTTGGATTTCAGGATATCCTCACAGAAAGAGCCACTTCTGAGCTCCGGAATTCCATCCGGGGTCACTTCCAAGAGGGCATTCCGGGCCTGCAGCTGTGGTCTGTGTGGGAAGGAAAAGGAGCCTCACAGCAGGCTGGCCATGGGGCCAGGCCCTGTAAGCCCATCGCGGCCACGCCGGGATTCCTGAGAGACCAGAAGCCCGAGGCCCTAGCTGGCCACTGAGCGGGGGACAGAGGCCCGGGCAGCCCTGCCCTGCTGCTTCCCGAGGCGGGAAGCCCAAGCCTGCAGAGGGGAGGGGAAGCCCCACCCCCACCCCATATCTCAGATCCCCGCCAAGCACCGAGCACTGTGGCCGAGCCGCACTCCTAACACGAGGCTTGGTGGAGGGAGGCCCTGCCGTGGCCAGCCCGTGGACAGGAAGTGACAGACCAAGGCGGCTGGGCCAGCGAGTGACAGCGCCCAGGCCGGACCAGCCTCTCCCGGCCTAACCATGGGCAGCTCAGGCCCCTGCCCCAAGGCATGTGTGACCGGCGTGCCCCCTGCCCAGCTCCCCGCCGCCTCCTGAGTCCAACAGACCCTCCGGACCGAGGTCTGCAGAGCGGGACCGGAGCCTGGAGCTCTGTGCGGTCGCTGGGCAGGGCCGAGGCCACACGCAGCACACGCCCCGGACGAGAGAACGATGGAGCAGCCGCTCAGAGAGAACAGAGCGCGGCCCCACAGCCTGGGGGAGATGACGGGTGAGGACAGGGCTGGCCTGGCCCAAGCTATACATTCGGTTCCTGGAAAAAGAGGGACACGCTGCCGGTTCACCCACCGCATCCTGTTTTTATGGAAACTAATCTAATTCCTACCCACACAGCAGACACCCAAGGCGGTCCTGAGAGGCCACGGAGAAGGGGCGCCTCACTCGGCCTGGCGTGCTGGAGACAGCTGCCCTCGGCCAGATCCACTTCCGAGGGTCGGAGCCTCCGTCCCAGGGGAGGCCTGGGGATGACGGGCCCTTCCCAACAGGGAGGAACTGGCCGGCTCGTGTCCACCCCCAACCTCAGCGGGACCCTGCTCCAGGACAGTGGTCCAGGGGTAGCTGTCACCCTCAACGGGCAGGTCAGCAAGTGCCAGAGCTACCACAGCCTTCGAGGACCTGCCCCTGACCTGGCGGCCTCGGGCCAGGGCTTGAGAGTCAGACCAGCGTGGCCGGAAGCCCAGCTCTAAGTCCGCACGCGGTACGATGGGGGTGCCAGCCCCACCCACCCACCTGGGAGGCCGCTGAGGGCCACAGCCACCCTGCTACGCTACCAGTCCAGATTTGTGAACAGGAAGCGTGCTTGCTGACACCCCTGGGGCCTGAGCTCCCACCTGACAGCGACGGCAGGCCCGGGACACTCGGCTGGCTGTCCAACGCCTGACCACTCCCCCAGGCCCCTCCTGCTCCTAAAGGTCAGGGCTGAGCCTGGGCCCCTGCAGGCTCTGGATGGCGAGAGGGGCGAGGTCTCTAGGGCATCGGGCCAGCCCTGCCCCAGGCTGCTGCGTCCCGCAGTCCCCGCTAACACACAGAAGAGGCTCAAGTGCATCTCCTCCAGCAGCTGCAGCCAATGGCGAGAGACCACGGAGGACCGGAGTGGGAGGTCCCAGGAAGCCAGGGATGGGGGCCGGGCAGGCCTGCAGAAACCTCTCCGCGCCTCCCCCACGGTGTCCTTCCCACCACGGAGGCCCCCGAGGCCCGGGACATTCCCCACCCATAAGCAGACACGATGTCCGGCAGCGGGGGTCCCTCCCCTCCCCTCCCCCGCCGACTCTGCTGGCCACATGCACACAATTCCATCCTCGCAGCCTGGGTCCGGTCGGGCCCTGCGAGAGCTGGACAGGCACCTGCCATGGGCACAGCCTGCCCCCCATCCCCACCGAACCATGCCCTGGCCCCCGGTGCCCTGCTGTCACCCCAGACCACACTCCTGACCAGCCACAGGGCCCCAGAGCCAACGTCCAGGCACTATTCTCCCCAGCCTTGGGACCTGGAACTCGCTGGTCCTCTTCGAGCTGATTCTTCGACTGGTACCTCGGAGGACACATGAGGATGGTGGGGACGCAGGGGGTGGGGGTGGGGGCTGCATATAGCCACACGGGGCGCTGCTGTCTGTCCTCCCATCACCAACTCTGAACCCCATCCTGAGAGCAGGGAGTGGTCTCGAGAGGCCAAGCCCTCTGCCCTGGAGCTTCCCAGCCGAGCCGGTAATGGTCCCCCCAGTGTACCGGCCAGGCGTCCTCCTTCTGGGAGGGTCAGCAGGGGCGCCCACCACCCCAAGCAAGGGCTCTATGTGCGACAGACACATGCCTGCCCCGACCACCCCCTCCCTCTCTGGGCCACACGCACCCTGGGCTGGGAAGGACCCTCCTCCAGCCACCAGCCACAAGGTCAGCCACGACATGTCCTTGCTGCTGTCCCATGGGAGCACCCAACAGCCCGTGACTCAGCCAGACACAGCAGGTTCCATTGTCCCTGCCCACGGGGGCCTGAAGCTGGGCGTCGGCACCCCACCAGCCGCCCCCTGGGCTCTGGGACGTCACCAGGCTGCCCCAGATTCCTCCCCAGTGAGAGCACGGACATGCTTGGAGGCCCCGGTGGACAGCTCCCTAATTAGAGTGCTCTGCAGCACGCACTGCATCCAGCACAGGCTCCGCGGGACCGCGGGGCGGGGTGAGTCACAGGGTCCTCAGTGAACGCGCAGCCTGAGGCCGTGAGGGCTCGCGGGAGGCGGCACCCTGCTCGCCTCTCAGGTCAACTTCACAGAGTTCCCCCGGCCCACGCCACCTGGCGGGTCACCCCGAGGGCCATGAGGCCAAGCGGCGCAGGTGCTCAGCTCGCAACTGGGGCATAGGGAGGCCCCCAGACAGAGGGGCACCTGCTGGTGCTGAGCGCCTGGCGTGGCAGGCTCGGCGCCCCCGGAGCCACGCCCCAGGGCCCACCTGCCACGTCAGGCAGGTATGTCCCACTTCCAAAGGCGGGGCATTCGCGGCTCAGAGAGGCTGTGTCACTCGTCCCAGGGCGCCCAGGAGCAGAGCCAGACTGGGCGCCGGGGCCGACGGGACCTACGTGGACAGGCTCCTGCGGGTGCTTCTCCCTCCCGCTGCCTCCCACATGTGGCCTCACAAACCGTGGGTCTGAGGACTCTGGCGGCCTGGCAGGTGTGCGGCTGTACCCAGGAGACCCCAGGGACAGCGTTCAGGGCCGGGCAGAAGTCAGTTGAGGTCCCCCACTCTCCACCTGCACACACAGTGGGGCCACACAGCGGGGTCACGGCAGGACACAGGTCCACAGAAGTGCCACAAACCATGGCAGACACACTGCTGTCCTGGGGCCATCCTGGTGGGAGGCTTCACTCCCCACAAGGCCACCAGCATGACCAAACCTCCAATGCCAAGACCTGCGGGCCATACCTGGAGGCTCCAGGGCTGACATCCACACCTGTGGTCAGAACTGGGAAGAGCGGGCAGGAATCCCGACCCTAGCACAGCGGCCAGTGAGGAAGCTGGGGACACGTCCCATGGCCCGGCATCCCCGACAGCCGCGTGGGCTCCTGCAGCCCAGCCGCCGGCCGGCGCCACCACTAACAACAGCCTGACAAGGAAACCAGCCTCCAGTTACAGTAACCACTGGACAGACTGCGGGCCCTGTGTCCCTGGAGGCCGTGCCCGGACCTCGAGGCCCCTGCGGTCCCAGGGCCCCCCGTGGCCGCCTCCTTCTCTGAGGGATGACCCAGCAGCTCCACTCACATCCTCAAGTAACCCTGAGCAAAGGCGGGAGCTCCTGAGGCCACCCGATAGGACGCGCCTGCTCCTGGCCGGCCCCCTTGGCCTGCCCTCCCCACAGGGCCGCAGCCCCTCCACGTGCCACCAACAGCCCCTGCAGACAGAAAGGGGGGCACAGTGGCTCCTGGCCCTTCGGGATGCCTGGACTGTCTCAGGCTCTGGAACGTGGTACAACCCGTCCCGCCCACAGCTTGTCAGGCCTCCTCCGGAGGCAGCAATCACTCCTCCCTCTGCCTGGAGGGCCAGGGTCTCCTCGATGGAGAGTGAGCCCTGAGAGGAGCGTGTCCCCCTCTGGCCCTTGTACGTGACTCAGCCTCCAATCCTTGTCCCTTGCTCTTCACACAGGGAGCCTAGGGGAACAGACGGAGGAGACAATGAGCCCTCCGCCCGTGGAGGACAGAGAACCACAGGCCATGAGCTTTGCACACTCAGTTCAGGGGCAACGGAGGAGACGGGGAGGGAGAAGAGGGGCCTCCCTCCAAGGACAGGAGTGGCTGGGCGGGGGGTCCGGTGAGCGGAGCACAGGCTCCCTTCTCCAGGTGCCCCCACAAGCGTGAGCCTGGCCTCACTCGGGGAGGACTGAGGGTGGCCCCCATGCCCAGGGTGTCTCCACCTGCAATCTCAGAGGGCAGGACTGATGGGTGGGTGCTGCATCTGCAGGAGGGGGGGCCTGGCATCCTCCCCCTTTCCTCAGGCACAGGGGACCCACAGCTCACCACCCTCCCCCAGGGTCCAGGATCCCGCGTGGAACCACCTCCAGGCCAGACAATGCTCCCACGCTTTGCTTCCGTGCTGGCTAGAATCACTCTCGGGAGGTCACACTCACCCACTGCCCGGATGAGGACAGTGAAGCAGGAGTGACCCTGCCAAGGTCAGAGCAACAAGCACAGTGCCCGCTGCCCATGGGGCCCCCAAGCACCGTCCCTGGATCGCCGCACCCACCCACAAGGGTCCCCACATCCCTCCGCACTGCCAAGCCCCTGCTCCTGACCTTCCGAGATTAGGGCCCATCCTGGCCACCTCCCCCTGGGCTGGCAATGTGTGCCCGCTGATAAGGTCTGGGACATGGCTTCAGGCAGGACAGGAAGTGTCACCGCACGGGGCTCAGGAACCAGTGGGTGGGTGTGACCCCCGGCACCCGGAGCATCAGAGGGCAGCCTCAAACGGTGCCCCTCTGACAGGTCTCCAGAGCCTCTGCTCATGCAGCCCCGTCCACCCACAGGACTCTGCTGGGCCAGGAGGCAGAAGAGGAAGCAGGAGATGGGGCTGTCCTGGGCGAGGACTGCAGCCCACTGACCAGGCAGGTGCCGAGAGCACTAGGAGTTCGTGGGGGCGGGGCGGAGGGGCTGGAGGAAGGAACGGGGCACGCCGGGTGCAGCGTCCGCAGGCTCTGAGGCTGCCCTGTCCTGGACTCCAAGCTGTGACTCCAGGGCCGTTATCCTGAGGGAGAGTCCGGGGTGCTCGCTGCGAGCCGGAGGGACCACAGGAGACGCCTGCACGGTCACTTT
The DNA here is from genome assembly GCF_003265705.2 of Callorhinus ursinus. Lineage (NCBI taxonomy): Eukaryota > Metazoa > Chordata > Mammalia > Carnivora > Otariidae > Callorhinus > Callorhinus ursinus. The sequence continues at coordinate 10,953,450 of NW_027397108.1, forward strand.
CAGCATCACTTTCCAGCAGCTGAAGGAAATGCACTACTGCCCACAGGCAGCCCCAGGGAGGCCAGGCTGCCCCGAGTCCCAGCCATGCCAGCAGCCCCGGGGACTTGGGATTACAAACGCCGGTTCTCAGACGCCGGTAAGAAAAGCGTGCGAATCGGCAAAGCCAAAGGCAGGAAAACATGTGTAGCATGTTTTAGCTTAGAGCTTAGAATCTCGGCTCAAAAAGAATGCCCACAAGTCAAAAATAAGAAGACCTGCAACCCAACATTTTTATGCAGCTAACTTTTTTTTTTTAAGATTTTATTTATTTGACAGAGAGAATGAGAGATAGAGAGCATGAGAGGGGGGAGGGTCAGAGGGAGAAGCAGACTCCCCGCTGAGCAGGGAGCCCGATGTGGGACTCGATCCCGGGACTCCAGGATCATGACCTGAGCCGAAGGCAGTCGCTTAACCGACTGAGCCACCCAGGCGCCCAATGTAGGTAACTTTAAAAGACACAAGAGGAGACACTGAAGGTGATGAGCATCATCTGGTGTCAGGGTGATGCAGACCGAAGCCACGGGAGACACTTCACCCCATGGACTGGCTACCATGGGAGCCCTGCGCAGGAGTGTGAGCATGAGCGTGCACGGCCAAACCCGGGAACATGACAGAGTTTGTGGCGGGGGGGGGGGGGGGGGCCAAGCAAGGGACCCGGGGCGGGGGTTTGGGCCCGGGGGGCCGGGCGCGGGGGGGGGGGGGGGAGGGGGGCGAGGCCAGGTCAGAGACTCAGTGCAGGTGTTTGTGCCCGAGTGGCCCGTCGCTGGAGGGGTGGCTGGAGTGAGGCCTGGCCATGGGGGCAGCTCAGGAGGGGCTGGGCAGCTGCCGCCCTGGGGCATCTGCACTCGGAAACTGCGCCTAGACTGAAATCACGAGGGTGCACGGGCGACCCTGTGGGAGGAGCCCAGCACCTTGGCACGGTGACCTCAGGCAGCTGGGGTGACCTGCTCCTCTGGGGGACCACGTGGGAGCACCCCCAGCCAGAAGACACAGACCCACCCCAGCACAGAGCCTGGCCCTCAGGAGTGCCCGAGGACCCAGGTCTCAGGCCGCCGCACGCACGAAAGGAAAAGCAGAGACCAGCTAAGTGGGGCACTGGAATGACCTGTTTCCTTTCCCCTTGGAAGTTCCCTTTAGGGGCGCCTGGGTGGCTCCGGCGGTGAAGCCTCTGCCTTTTGGTTTCGGCTGTTGGGATCTCAGGGTCCTGGGATGAGGCTCCGCGCTCAGCAGGGAGTCTGCTGGAGCGGCTTCTCCCCCACCCGGCGTGCTTGCACCTGGCCAGCACGCGCACCGTCTCTGTCTCTCTGTCTCAAATGAGTAAATCCTGGGGGGAAAAAAAAAGGCTCCCCTTCATGTTGTTACGGTGACATGTTTAGAGAGTGTTTCAACCACGAGGAGAAATGGCATACATGCGCGAGGAGCATAGGGCTGGGGAATGTCTGCACAGGCCAAGAGGCCGACAGTCGCAGGCCCCGCTGGGTCTGGCGGACCACAGATGGAGACCCGGGCCGCCGAGGCTCCTCCTCGGGGGGCCACCTGCCCAGGGACCGCCCCATCTGGCCTCTGGTCGCTCCCGCAGTCCCGAGGAATCTGTTTTCTGAGCTGGGGAGGAACGAGCGAGCTCACACCTGGGCACTGCGGGGCCGGGCTGGCCGGGCGGGGAGCACCCTGAGGGACGTGCCCCTCACCCAGCTGCGGCTCCCAGCGCAGGGCGGCTCCTCCCCACCAGGAGGCCCCGGTCCCGCTGTGGAGCCAGCTGGCTTGAGGGCCCGTGCGGCCGCCCTTCACTGGCAAAGGAAACCACAGGAGGTGACTGAGGCGGCCGGTCCCTCCTTAGCCGGAGCCCGAGGAAGGAGAAGTGGCCCCGGCTATATATACTTATGGAGAAAAACAGCGTGCACATCGAGCCTGGTAAACAGCTGCCCGTTACGGGGAACCTAAAAATACTCCCTATAATTATGTTATTAAAACACACCAGAAAAATTGACCCACCCCACTCGACAAAGTCCGCACGACACGGCTGCAGGGAAGCAGGCCACACACGTCAGCCTGAGGGTGCCCTGGCGTCACCCAGGGGCCGGTCTGGCCGGGACCGCGGCCCCAGTGTGCAGGGCAGCTCTCTCGTCCCCGAGTGGGTGGCTTCCCCCCAGGGCCGAGGGTAGCCACCTGCTCTCAGCCTCATGGGCTCATGGACAGAACGGGAAGCTCCTCTGCTTCCATCCCCAAGACAGGCTCACCAGGGAGGACAGCAATGGTGTGACTCCAGAGACCCAGAAGCCACCCAAACGCCCGCAAGCGGCGGCCACAGTAACTGAGGGACAGCACGGGACACGGCCCCCAGTGAGTGTTCCTTCCAAAGCACCTGGGGGAGATAGGCTCGGAGGGTTAGGGAGGGAACGTTGCCTTATCTGATCGCAATGTCACCATCCCACGGAAAGTATTAATATTTGACTTGTGTAATTAAAAGCAAACAGAATATCAAAACGGGAAGCCTCCACCACAACTGTCCACTCAGCCCCTTCCAGGCCTCCTCCTGCCCCCACCCCCACCTCCCACCAGCCACCATCAAGGGATTAGAGCCTAGAAAAGATGCACCCCCCACAGCACCCCAACCACCGGGCCACAGCTCAGCTCCTTCCAGACAAGGGGCCCCCTCCCCAGCCTGGCCGCCAACCCCACCTCGCCAAGGGCTCAGCATCCCCCCCCGCCGCCCTGCCCCACCCCACACCCAGCCAGGACTTCATTCTCTATGGCGCTATTGGGGGATGCCGCTCTGCACGAGGTATCTGGGGACTCCGCTTCGTATGGTGTAGTTTGCTGCACCGTTTCTCTCCCATCTGTGCTTAGCCCAGTGCTGCGTGAACAAACCCAACACACCGGGAGCTGGGAGCACCCCAGATGACCCTTTACAGCCAAGGAAAGCACGGCCTGGTTAGAAACGGCGAAGAATGAGCCCCGGCCCCCCACCCACATCCACCACCATTAGCCCCCACACAGAACTTAGGTTCCTGTCTCCTGCCCAGAGCTCAGTCCACGAGACCTGCACGAGGGAATGCTTGAATGCATTTGGGAAACGCTCCGGAATCTGTGCAGGTGGGCATAGTGCATGGTGGCAGGGGGCCAGCCTGCCCTGGACACCGCACCACCCCCCGGGGAACCGCCCGTGGACAGCAGGGCAGCCCCAGAGGTGAGAGGCCCCTTCCACTCAGCTCCCTAGACACCCGGCCGGGCTGCTGACAGCCAGCACCCAGGTCTGGCGTGCTGCACATCTGGGAAAGCGCTCTGGGGCTCCTGGCCCACGAGGTGTGTGTGTGGGAGGACGGGCCACCACCTGCTCCCATCCGGAGCCCTAGACACCCCTGAGATCAGAGACCTGGGAGCCGCCTTCCAACTTTTATCATCTCGTTTACAGGTGAGGAAGCTGGAGCCCAGAGAGTGGTGAGGGCCTGGCAAGTTCGGAGACACAGGTGTGTCCAGCAAAGTCAGCTACGCCTCCCAGGGACCTCCCCCCCCAGGCCCCCCGCGGGGAGAATCACACCAGCACGTGTGGTGCTTACCTGCTCCGGGACAGTAAACGCTTCATCCCCAGCTTCCTCACATCCTACCTGTGTGATCTCAGATGAGTAAATTAACTTCCCCAACCCCTCAGTTCATCAAGATAACAAGCTCAACTCAGAGAGGTTCAAAGGTCAGGATCGGGACAGAGCTCAGGTGTAGTGCATGTGGTCCTGCCCAGCCCCACGCTGAGTGGGCCGGGGCTGCCAGCCGCACTGCCCCCCAACCCCCCAGCCCAGGAAAGCAGGAGGCAGACTCTCTGCACAGATCTACTGCACTGCAGATGCGTGCTGCCTTATTGTTTCTGAAATGCTTGAAGTCTTTGACCACGAGGAAGTACAAACGTGCTTTGGGAACCAGAAGGAAAAAGAGCTACGTTAAAAAAAAAAAAAATCTACATAGAGGCGCCTGGGTGGTTCAGTCAGTTGCACGGGTGCACGTCTGCCTCTGGATTTGGGATCTCGGGGTCCTGAAATGGAGCCTCCCCCCGCCCCCCAGGGCTCTGAGCTCAGTGGGGAGTCTGCTTGTCCCTCTGCCCCTCCTCCTGCTTGTGCTTGCTCTCTTTCAATTAGATAAATCTTAAAAAAAAAAAAAGGAATCTAAACAACGTCTACGTATTTCTAAAATAGGTAACACAATAAAGACCAGCGTTTTCTTGAATTCTAAGGCAAAGGGGATTTCTGAGGACCAGAGTGGTCAAGAACGGCTTTTCCCGTGGCAGGTGGTGGCAGACCTAGGGGCATCCACCGGCCTCTGGTGGGCTGGCCCCATCTCAGGACCCCACCACAGAAGGCAGTCCCCTGTGGCGGCGCTTAGAGCCGCTGGGGCCCAACAAGGTGGCGTCGAGAAGGCCTCCCCTTCTTTCTCTTCATCTTCCAGCAACAAGGGCAAATTTAGTGCTCTGTCAGAACAGGAGACACCGCCCAGGAAGCAGCGCTCGGGGCCAGGATCCGAGCCCGGGGACTCCTCCCACCCCCAGAGAAGACACTTCCTCTGCAGGACCCTTCCTGGCCAGCGTGGGGCTCTCCACATCCTGCTGCCGGTGGGGTGAGCACAGGCAATCTGCCATCAGCTCCCGGGCCGACCCCGCCCCTTCCCCCCTCCACGCACTCACGTGCACGCACACACCTGGGGTCCTGTCCCCCGGCCTCCTGGGGCCTGCTGACTCACTCCACCATCCCGGCGCCCACCCCCAGCTCCATGGCCCCACAGTTCTGGATGCTTTCCTTCCTAGCGGCACCTGCAGAGCCCGGGCCTCTGAATGCGACAATCCCAGGCTCCATGCTGGCTTACTGCAAATCGGTCTTCCTGCTGCCTTCCTGCCTGATCACAAGGGTGTGGGGACAGTAATGATGAAAAGAAGGAAGTGTCCCCATTCTGAACAGTAGCACTGCTCAGTGACAGTGTGGGACCGGTGACGGCCCAGGGTGCAGTGGGAGGCCGACTGGGAGAAGCCATGTTGCCACACCACACGGGTTTCCCGTAGTCAGTGACGGTTACCACGCTCTACCCACCTGCCTTTCAGACCAGGGCGTTAGTTTCTGGGAGCCCCCCGTTAGGTCAGGAGTCAGGAGGCGTAGCCTAGTCTACGGGAATCACAAAATGTCCCGCCCAGACATCTCCCTAGAAGCTTCCAGCCGGGGTCCTCGGCCCCTAGGGCCCGGGGACAACAGGGGAGCCATGGGAGGCTGCTGTCCCCGCTGGGGAGCTGGGGAGTCTCCGCCACTGTGCAGAGGCAGGCAGGCTGTTCGGGGAGTGGTGTGGGGTAACTGAGGGGCACTCCAGGATGACTCAAGCCTTCGCCACGGCCGCTGCCTGAGCCGGCCCAGGGCACACATGACTAACAGCCAAACGCCTTCTCCAGTATCCACGCACTCGCCTCCAAAACACTGCGGAACTACCCATTTCCAGCCAAAGCCTATCAGGGAATGCGGCGGCGCCCAGAGAGGGGCGGGCGGCTGGGCCGACCGTCAGCGGGACAGCGGGAGGGTCCCCGGGGAGCTGCCCACGCCCAGGCCGAGAGAGCCAGCCTGTCTCAGGTGTCACCACAAGGCTCTCAAGTCGGCTCCACACCACCCTCTCCCAGAGCTTAAGAGAAAGCAACGAAGCCAAGCCCTGCACCCAGGCACAGAATCAGCGCGGGGCACGGCCTGTGCATCGGAGTGTTTGAAAAACAGACTTTATTTGGAAGGCAGTTTTGGGTTTACAGACAAACTGAGAAAAGGATATAGTGAATTAGTCACCTGTGGTTGGAAGGCTGCCTAGCTGACTCCGCTGGGGCCCGGGTGGGGCCCCCTGCATTAGCACAAGCATCCATTGAAGAAGAGGGCCCCCCCAGCACCCACATGGGCACTAGCCGGGAGCCAGAGAGCCCAGGAGCCCCGGCTACTTATCAGGCCCACACACTCAGGCCCTTCGGCCCATTCTGGTCCGCCACCTGTTTCGGTGCAGCCCACGAGCTAGCAATTTTACATGTTTTCATGGTTGGAAAAAATATCAGAAGAGTTCATGATGTGAAAATATTTACTGTCTGGCCGGTGACAGGAAGAGTTTGCCGTCCTGCACCAGGAGTCTCCACCGCCTGCAGGGGGCGCATCCTTCAGGAAGGGCCCCTGCCTCCACAGGGCCTCCCCTGGCCTCACGGGTCCCTGTCCAGCGAGGCCAGGCTAAGGAGGCCCAGGTGCACTGCTGGGCAGAGGGAAACCTGCCGTTTGAGAAGCTTACCCGTGCACTCCCCTCCCACCTCCAGCTAGGTCTAGTCTGCTTGTCTGTATGTCTGGCTGTCTAGAGGCAAGAGGAGGAAAGCCAGCCAGCGTGGAGAACGGTCCAGGTGACCCGGCACTCTCCCCTGAGCTGATCCCGGGCGGCCCTGTCCACACAGGGCTGACTCAAACTCTCCTCTCCGACCTCAATGGTTTCCATTGATTCCTGTCCTGAAAATTTCCCCGCTTCACCATCTTTCTCTGTTACAAATCAAAACAGAGTCTGTTTGGGAGCCAAAGTGCAGGCCACTCTGTCTCCCACGCACTCCTGGCCCCCAGGGAAGCCAGCCCTACCTAGGACAGAAGTTGGCAGAGGCCCACCTGGAGGGACTTAAGAGGCCCTGGAAGGGCTTTCAGAATCAAAACACCCCACCCATCACGGTCTGACAGACTTCCACGATGCGAACGGTTCCATGTTTCCCTGAGCATTTAATCAGACTGCTTTCCAGCTCACAGCTGGTAGAGGCAGCCCCACGTGGAGGGGCTGAGGGTGGAGGACCACCGCGAGGGTGGAAGGCGTTCTTGGGCACTCTGCCCTGGGCACCCAAGAGGCAGGAGGGCTGCGGGGGGGGGGGGGCTCAGGAGCCCGAGGGACACTGATGCCCACCGCAAGCAGGGACGAGGGATGCCAGGATTGGGGATCCTCAGCTCTAACACGGAGGCCAGGGCCTTCTGGGGGCTGTACCTCCTCCAGGCCAGGGCGGACCCTGTGGAGTAAAAGCCAGGGAGGAGCCTAAAGTATCTTTCCCAAAGCACAGGCCTGCCCGAGGCCGCGGGGGTGGGGCCCCACGAGCCCAGGGCACCGAGGGACGGAGGCACGTTAGTTCTGCTCGGGAGGCTCCACGTTAAACAGCTCCAGGCAGGAAGCCCGCCTTCCCCCAGATTGGTCAGGAAGTCATCATGAAAGTTTGCGTTTTTTTTTTTTTTTTTTTTTTTAACACGAAAGAGAGAAAGAGATTCGTGCCCCCCTTCTCAGCGCTCCAGTCCGAGCAAACCAACCCCTCCGGCGCCCCGACTCCCCCGCGTCCCTGCGGAGGCCCCGGCCGCTCTCCCCGCGCTCGCCGGCCCGCACCCGAGGGCGCCCGGGTGCCACCTCACCCCCACCCCGCCGCCGCCCTCCCGGCCCCGCGCTCGGACGGGGCCCCGGCCTCCCAGCTGCGCTCATGCTTCTGGAATGCGGGCGCCGCGGGCCGCGCGTCCCGGGGAGTCTCCTCGCCCGGCGTCCGGGCGGGGAAGTGGGGGGCCGCGGCCCTCGTCCAGCCCAGAGCCCCCCGCGCCCACTCACCGGCCAAGAGCGCGAAGGGCAGCAGCCAGTAGAGCGCCGCGCCGAGCACGTGCCGCTCCATGCCCGGGGGGCCCGCGGGGCGGGCCGGGGGTCGCTCGGCCGCCGCGGCGCTAAGGGGACATGGCGCGCAGGGCGGGTCGTCGCACGTGCCGCGCCCCGCGGCCAGGACCCCCGGCTGGGCGGCGGCGACCCGAGCGCCTCCGCGGCCGCCGCCGCCTCCTCCCTCGCCTCTTCCTTCTCCTCCGCCTCGGCCCGGGGCCCGCCGAGCCCGCTCCGGTGCCAGCCCTGCCCAGCGGCGGAGCACAGCGCGCGGCTCTGGGCAGCTCGCGGAGGCCGAGCAGGGCCGGGACGGCGGCTGGGCGGTGCGCTCCCGCCCCTCCGCCCGCAGGCCTTTATAAGCTCGGCCCCCGCCCGCCCTCCGCGGCGTGCCCGCCTCCGCGCTGCCCCGACGGCCGGCGCGCCCGCTCCGCACCCCCACGCGGCCCGCGCGCCCCACCGGCCCTCCACGCCCGGGAGTCCCGTGGGCACGCGCCCCGGGAAGAGCCTGGGCCCGGCCGCTCGCCGTGCGCGTGGGGGCGGCCCCGGGCGGAGCGCGCAGGACAGGCTGCCCAGCGCCGGGCTTCCCAGGCAGCACCCCACGCGCCACTGCGCCCCGCGTGGCCGGAGCGACTTTCGCTTTGCTCCCGCACACGTGAGCGTGCAGCGCCCCCTGGGGACCGTGGGGTGGCGCGGAGCCGCAGGACCGGGGCCCCCCACCAGCGGCTTGGCGCTGATCACTTTGCTGTAGGAGGGGAGTGACAGCCACCAGAGCACCGCCTGGGGCTCCTGTCCCCGTGGTGGAAAAGCCAGAGACTGAGTCCAGGCTGTGCCCGTCACCCAGACCCTGAGTTTGGCCTGTGCCACCCTCGAGGTGAGCTTGGAAAGGAGAAAGGGGAGGGCCCCCCAGTGTAAGGGGCAGAGCCCACATGAGTGTGGTCCTAGTGAAGCTGGTGGGTGTGGCTGGGGCCCAGAGAGCCTGCAGCCAGCACTGACCCGCTCCACACCCACCTGCTGAAGCCAGCCGCAACGCAGACCCAGACCCTCCGACTCGAAAAGCCAGAAATGCGGAGGCACCTGGCTGGCAGACTCCTTAAGCCTTGGTTTCGGCTCAGGTCATGAGGTCAAGCCCCGCCTGGGGCTCTGCGCTCAGCCCAGAGTCTGCCTAAAACCCTCTCTCCCTCTCCCTCTGCCCCTCCCCACTGCTCGCTTGCTCACTCTCAAATAAATAAGTAAATAAATCTTAAAAAAAAAAAGCCAGAAATGTGGACTTTTGGAAGTCTGGTGTTCAATGCTGATTGGTTTTCTTCCTGCCTCTTCTGCTTGCTTGTTCGCGCCTTAATTCCCACTGGTGTTGTGTCTGACCCTGGCCTTTTTCTAGAACCCTTTGAGACTTGTAGCCTTGGGGTTTCTCCCCAAGGCCAGAGCCCCAAGGAGGCTGCGGACATAAGGTCCAGCTGTCTGGGAGTCCCAGGACCCACCTGCAAATGCTGGTTAGTCCCAGCCTCTAGTGGAGACAGCTGGTGCCACCCTTACGGGAAGCCAGCATCTGGCCACCTAGGGCCACCCATTGGCAGGGGTTGTGGCCAAGGTCTCTGAGCAGCAGCAACATCAACAGATGACCAAATGGCTAGCCCACATTGGCGCCTCAGCTGCTGGCTTTGTGGCCCCAGGAGGCACCCCTCCTCTTGGTACCTCACAGAGCATCTGTGAGGTGGGGTTGTGGCCCCGAGCAGCAGTTGTGAGGATTTCAAAGCCCACCTCAGAGTAGACTGAGAAGGGCTACTGTCGGTCCCCTTGGTCCCCTCCATGGGCATTCTTCACTGGGCTGTGGACTGGAGCTTGGACGGCAGATGAAGAGGAAGGCTCCCCTCAGAGCACCAGCAGTGTGAAACGGGCAGGATAAATATGAGCTAGAGTGAGGCCTCTCCGTGGGGTGATCATGGGGGCAGGTGAGGGGGTCCCCACACTCAAGACACTGACGTCCACCTGCACAGGCCTTGAAGGAACAGTCTGTAGTTCCACTGGCCACAGTCCCAACCACCCAATTCTCCCTCACCTTCTCAGAGGAGTCCTACCCCAGCATACCGCCTTCTAGTGAAGTGTGCACAGTGTCAGAAAACAGACCCCCCCCCTAAAGCAGAAGGGCAGGGGCAGGCTCCCCTAACCTCTGTGAGTCCTGGCTCACCACTGTCCTTCTCTGGGCTCTGCCTGCAAGAGTGAAATAAGAGGCCTGAGGTCAATAACCTCCGAGGGAGGGTTCTCCACTCTGACATTAGAGGGGTCTAAGGCATACTTCAAACCAGTGATTTTGAAATCTGTGCATAGGTAGGAAGAAGACCAGGGTGGGCCTCCTCCCCCCTCTAGTGCTTCAGTGGGACGAGCTGTCTCCCATATGGGGTGGCAAAAGATAACCTTGTTTGTATAAAGAGTTTAAATGCAAAAAAAAAAAAAAAAAGTTTAAAAACCACTCCTTTATACTATAGTCCTCCAAAGGCTTAGGCTACAAGGCTTCAGACCCTTTCCCAAGAGCAGGCTCTGAGGTGACACAGAGAATGAGGGTAAGGGGAGGGAAGTCCCAGAGCAGGCAGCCCCAAAGCCCCCGCACAGCTTCAGGGACTGACTCCCAGTGCTCCTCCCTTCCCGTCTGGCTCCCACACAGGGACTACCAAGAGAAGGGGAAGCCTCAGAACTTGCCCAGCAGGTGCGCTCCCTAAGGAACAGAATGCACGTGTCCCAGAACTATGAGTAGCAGAAGATTGGCTAGAACCTTACCGGCCACCTCCAGGAGACATTAAATAAATCACAGTGTATCCTGCGGCAGAGTGTATCAGCATGGAACCATCTCTAAGACACAATATTACAGCTGAGAAAGCCCAGTGGTGTAGAGCCCAGGCCCACACTCCCTGGAGGACACATGAGACAGGAGGCAGAGAGAGAGAGGGAGGGAGAGAGGGTAGGGGTGGAGAGACAGAGACAGAGAGCACAGGGGTGAGGCCACATTATCGGGGTGGGAAGGAAACATAATGGTCACTGAAATACTCTTTTGCGCTGTTTAGATTTTTTGCTATATGCATATAGTATCATCTTTCACAAAATAAATTTAAATTGAGCACAGCGGGGACAGATTCTCAGAAAAAGAACTTCCTGACCAGCCCCCTTGCCAGGCAGGGGAGTGGGGAACATCTCGGCCACACCCACTGTCACCCCACAGGTGAGGACACAGGGGCCACGGGGGGGTCATCTGCCATAGAACCAGCCAGGCTCTGAGTCCAGCCTTCCTGATGTCCCAGTACCCCACATCTCAGAGTCCTACTAAGTTCATTGTTCTTGATGAAATTCATAATTTCGTCTTGAAAGAGCAAGAACATCAGTTCCCCGAGGGAGAAAGGAAGAGCCATCACAGGGGGCTTTACCGCTCAGGCTGCATTCTCCCCCAAGGATAATATAGGCGTTGTTTCCTGCCCACACTCAAACATGAATTTCAGGAGGAAACCACTCAAGTGTCCCCGAACTGATGGACAGATACAATGTAGCACATCCCACAAGGGAAGGTTATCCAGCCATAACCAGGAGCGAAGGGCTGGCCCACCACCCGTGTGTGCCGATCCCAAGATCCCGAGCAAAGAAGTCAGACACTGTGTGATGGCGTTTGCACAAAACATCCGGGACAGGCTGACTTGTAGGCACAGAAACTAGCCTAGCAGTTCCCCGGGAGGGAGGGAGGGAGGGTATGGGGAGTTATTACTTAACGGGGCCAGAGTTTCTGTTGGGATGATGAGAAAGTTTGGGAAATTGTGGTGGTGGTTGTGCAACCTCGTGAATGTGCTTGGTGCTGCTGAATCGTACGCCTATGAGGGTGAAAGTGTTACGTCTTCTATTGTGGATTTTTAGCCCAGAAACAGTTCACTTAACTTGCGGTGAAGATGATTTCTGAGCAGCCCACCCTGAGTCTTCCTCAAACCCAGGAGGCTCCCCAGAGCCAACCACATTTGCTCTTTCTTCTGAATGTTGTTTTCCTGAAGGCTGGCCAAAAACTTGATGAGCTTCTGGGGAGTTATTTTATTTCTCCGAGTACATTCCCACTCAGTTTCCCCTTTCCTGGAAGCAAAGAACAGGACCCGATCCAGCGGAGAGTCAGGGCACACCCCACTCCGCAGAGGCCCAGATTCTCCTACGGGCCCTGTCCACCTGCAGCACAGAGCCAGCCTCGTGGAACTGTGCCCTCCAACCCGCCCACCCACCCAGAATTGGCCTGGTGACCCTGCGTCCTTGCTGCCATTCAGCTTTGTCCTTGCTCAGGACGTGAGCGGACCAGAGTCAGCAGCAGCACCAGGTCGGGTCTGGAACCCACTGCTGGCCTCACAGGCCGGCCGAGTTAGAGCCCACGACGCAGAGATGTGCCCACAGGTGCATGTGGCCAGGAGCCCTTCACAAACTTCTACCAGGAATCAAGTAGGTCCTGAAACCCACACCTGTGGCTGGTAAACGTCACCTGATGAGTAATCAGCATTTTCCACATGAACCTGATTTTTAGAGCTTTGTCAGCAGTTTCCTTATTCCCCCCCCCCCCACCCCATCTCAGCAGTAAAACCGCCTGCAGCTGGACGGGATGATGGGCAGGACTAAGATCGAGCAAGAGGCTGACGGCCCAGACTCGAGCAGCGATGAGCCTGGCCAGTGTCCAGTGTCCCCTGGAGTGGACAGGCCCCCCGGGCAAGCCCAGGCAAGAGGCTTCAGAGAAATGACTGATGGCCCTGCCCAGACCTCCGCGGCCTGTCCCACAACAGCATCTGGTGCCTCTCCAGTTCTGCCTGCCGACGGGAAGGACAACTGTCCCCAGCAGCAGCGGGGACAGGGCGAAGCAGAGGGGGTGGCACAGAGCGGCAGAGACCAAGGCTGCGTTGAAGAGGGCGGGCTGACCTCGGAGAGCACGTTCCCCCAGTGAAATGGGGTCACTTCCACCATCCAGACGGCTTTTAGGTGGGAGGAGGGGCTGTGAAAAATGTCTGGCAAGGGGCGCCTGGGTGGCTCAGTGGGTGAAGCATCTGCCTTTGGCTCAGGTCAGGATCCCAGGACCCTGGGGTCCTGGGATCGAGTCCTGCATCGGCCTTCCTGTTCAGTGGGGGTCCGCTTCTCTCTCTCTCTGCCCCTCCCCACTGCTTGTTCTCTCTCTCTCACTCAAATAAATAAATAAATAAAATCCAAAAAAGAAAAAGAGAGAAAGCAAGGGGAGGAAACAGGTCAAACGCGGAGAGATCCCTCATCCAGCGAGAGTGCGGAGCCACCACCTGGCTGTGCTCACTGCAGCCCCGCCAGGGCCCGGGACGCACAGCAGACAGACGTTTAGGCTGAGAGGGACAGGCCATCACCCCATCCCACGACTGGGATCTGGGCCAGGGATCAATAGTGCACCAGCAATTTTAAAGAAAGCCACCAAGACCAGAGGGTTTGTAACACATGAACAAACGGAGCCCAGAGAAGGGCAGCGCCTGACTCCGCCGCCGACCTCCCGTCCTGGGCGGGTCCCCGGGAGGCCCTCACAGCAGGGAGGCCGGGCTGCTGCGAGGACTGGGGCCTCTCTGGGCAGGGGCTTCATTCCTTCCAGGGACGCGCTCCATCTCACCGAGCTAGGTGTGAAGGCGGAGGGGACGCCTGTTTCTCCAGAGCCCACAGGCCGGCCGGCTTCTAAATGCTCCGCCTCGCTCATGGGGGGAAACTCTTGACACCTTACAGCCCCCAGGGACACCAGGAAGGAAGCCAGGGACGGCAAACCCAGGGGGTCTGGGCAGGGCAGGCTCAGCAGTTCGCTTTCCAATCCGGGCCGAGCTGGGCCCCGTGGGGGCGGGGGGAGCAGCGGGAGGTCCTGGCGCCAGCAAAGCGGGCTGTCCGGCCCTCCCTGGGCGCTCGCGGGCGCCTCCAGCCCCGCTGACTCACGCACCCGCGCATGTGGCCCATGGCTCTCCCGGGAGCCTGGTGAGAGCAGGAGGAGGAGTGCCCGGCCCGTGTGCAGACTTGGCTGCCCCCTACACTTGGCCCTTTCCCTGCACTTCTGGGGTCGGGACAGCTGGAGCAGCTCAAGGGTGGAGTGGGTGCTGGGCACACCTCGAGCCTTCCCCCTTTGCAGGAAACTTCCCAAAGTAGGCTTAAGCGAGGAAGCCCCCGCCCCCTCTGGCCTGGGCGCTTCCCAGCTTCCTGCTGGCCCTGTGCCAGCCCTTCAGTTACTACTGGTTTTCTTTACTGTCACTGGACCGGTACTGACAAGGGCCCCTTGCTGTGGTCCCACGGATGGAGGTCCCCCACCAGCTCGCTCAGGTGCAGGGAAGGGGGAAGGCACCCCCTCGCCTGCAGCCAGCGGACAGTGGGCAGCAGGGCCCCAGCCCTTGAGGGCAGAGCACAACCATGGAAGCGCAAGCGGAGTGGTGTCCTGTGCCCCCCGGGGGCGCTGGCTGGGAGCCGAGGAAGGAGACGGGAGGTCCTGAGCCTTTAGGCCCAGGAGGCAGGCGCGGGGAGCCTGACCACGTCACTGTCCTCAGGATCCTGGGTCCTCTGCAGGGTTTCTGGGCACCCTGTCCCAGGGTTGGGACCACCGGCCACATCGCTCCACTGTCTGTGCCGCGTGAGTCCCCCCCCAAAGCCTTGCTCTCTGCCGTACCTCTGCTGGGAAGGCCCTCTCCCCACCTGGCAAACTTCACCCATCGTCTGGGCCACCCCAGCAGGCCTGACGGCCCAGGTGGTTGCCATGCTCTGCTCCAGCAGCTCTGACCCCCTGGGACGGGGCTCCCTGAGACCACGAGCCTGGCAGCTCCCCGGGGCTCTGCCTCAGGTAACTCTGCACCCCTGAAGTGGGCACATGGCCTGCAAGAGACCACGGAATCACAAGGCCCCCAACCCCGACGGGGCCCAGAGCTCTGTGACCTCTGACCGTGTCTGGAAGGGGAGTGTAGCTGACCCATGGGAGCCGGTGGATACACTCTTCTCCTTTCTCCCCTGGACTGTCCTCAGGTGTGATCTCCTTGGCTTTTTGAGGGAGGGTCCTGTGTGGCTGGAGAGCTTCGAGCAGAGATGGGTCTTCCCCGGGCGCCCTCCATCCCACCTGCTGTCCTGTTCTCACAGACTCCCTGCAGGGCCCATCACCCAAAGTCCTGCGCGAGGCTTTGCCTTGGGCCCTGCTTTCTGTCGATCCAGGTCAGGAGAGGCCCCGGCCAAGAACATGTGTGATACCCAATAGCCTTTGACCTGACAATAGCAGAGACCCCACCCCTGGCCCCACGCCCACCTTCCAGAGACTTTTGGGTGGGGCTGTGTGGTCAGGGCTTGCCTGGCGGACAGCACTCCATCACAGGTGGAGGCAAAAAGCCTCCATGTGCCCCGGGACCTGCCCTTTCCCTCTCCTGTCCTGAGGTCCTCACCACGGGCCAGAGCCACTCAAGGCCCCATGTGGTCGCTTGGTGGCCCTGCTGGGCTGCGCTCAGTCCTTCCTCCTTGCCCACATCTGTCCTCTCTCAGCAGTGGGGCTTCCACAGCGCCCTGCCCCTCACCTGCCCTCCACAGCAACCGACGGGTCTATTCTTCACATAGATCTGTCCGCCGCTTCTCTCCCCGCCAGCCCCAGGAGGAAGTGCAAGCTCCTCTGTGGTATTCTGAGCCCTTGGTGGTCTGCTGACCATTCCTGCCCAGCCACACAGGTGTGCGGTCTCTCCCATCCACGCCCAAAGCCTGGGGTCGGGCCTTCCCTGTCCCGTTCTTGGGTACATCGCGCTCTGCCACCGTTCCTCATGACCGTTCAGTTCTCGCTCCTTGAGCGCTCCGGCACGCAAGCATGCTACAGGCATGGGCCACGGATCCTGGCGACGCCGCGTCCCAGGTACGTGCAGCCGCGTGCCCGAGGCCACACACACAGGTTGGTGAATGAGCCAGCATCTGACCTGATCTTCAACCCACCCCTTCTAAACTGGAGTCAGATGATTTGGGGCTCAAACTCTCAACCTTGAGATGATGAGTCTCACGCTCCACTGACTGAGCCAGCCAGGCCCCCCCACAAAGTCATGGGCTTCTGCCCAAGTGTGAGCCTCTCTCTGGCTCCCACCCCTCAGGCTTTTCTGCCCGGGTGGAACCCGGCCTCACCACTCCTGAGTGTAGGCTTCCAGGGCCCTTAAGACCAAAGTGCTCTGTGAGGCCAAAATGACCTTGTGTGCCTTCTCCTGTCAGCGCCACACCACCCACCCCCTCACCGCCAGGCTGCAGGAACCCTGGCTTCCCAGAGCTACTCCTTGCTAGCTCTGGGAAAACTCAGGGCGCCATGGAAACGTCGTTCCGCAGTCCACCTCTGCAGGGTAAGGCTGGCCCAGGGGGAAGCCGACTTCACAGCACCTGTTTACAGACCTGTTTAAGGTGTGTTATGTCAGACCCTGCCCCTTATTTTACCAGCAAAAGATGGATTAGGGAATAAAAAAGAATTGCAGTTTGGGACAAATGAGCGGCAGCAAAACAATAGGTGAGTGTGGGGAACAAAGGAGAGATGTGCTTTTTTAAGGAGGGAAGGGGTAGGTGGTTGGGAGTGCTGTTATGAACTAGAAGTCCAGTGGGGTAAACCGGGACCGGAAGTGTGGTGGCTTCCCATCGGTGGAGGGAGCCGTTGTGTGTGGGGGCGGGGAGGTCATGAGGCCAGCTCCCTTCCTCAGGCTGTAGTAGTAGAGTGGTATCCACCGGCAAGGTCAAGTCCATGGAAGGCCAAGTCCCTCTTCCTGCTGGGTCTGCAATGGACAGGTGGTGGCAGGGCGGGAGAGCACCCCCTGCCGACCCGCCGGCTCCCTTTTAATGGGGTTTCCCTTCACTAAATTTCACTTACCCCAGTGGGCACTGCCATGGTCTCGCCATGGTCTCGCGGCCCCTGCACAGTGCCCAGCACCCAGTGGGAGCGCAGTGGATGCTGCCGAATGGGCCTGCCTCACTGCAGAGTGGGCTCCTGAGTCCGGGAGGAGCCTTCCGCTCGGCAGGGCTGAGCAGCCCCAGCTCAGGGCTGTGAGCCCCCCGAAGCTTAGGGCTGTGCGCCCCCTGTGCGTAGGACTGAGCCTCCGACCGCAGGGCTGTGAGTCCCCCCAAGGGCAGCGCTGAGCCCCCGCAGCGCAGAGCACATGCCTTCCACTCCGCAGGACTGTGAGCCCCCCCCAGCGCAGGGCACAGCTAACCTACCTGTTTCGGGAGTGGCTTGTGGCAGGGCCCCCAAAGTCCTTAGGTGAGGGACACTTACAAGCCTCCCAAGGGTAGTCCAGGGCCACGGCGGAGGCGGGTGCGGCGGCGAGCGGGGCCCGGAGCAAGGTCCTGGGTTCAGGCCTGACTGTTCCGCAGGTTCTTCGCGCGGTTCCAGGCATTCTCCCGTGAGCTCTTATCGTCACGGGGGCCGCCTTCCTACGGAGGACAGGGCAGCAGGGGTCAGAACAGGAGGCGCGGAGCCTGCAGGACCCTCGGGCTGAGGTGACCCAGGTGACCCCGGCGACCCCCACACGCTGGGGCCGCAGCGGGGCCCGCCCCCCAGGTTTGCGAAGACGGAACTCGAGACCCAGCCGCAGCTCCGGCCACGCCCACCACTGAGCCACGCCCCCACCGATGGCACCTCCCCTGCCACTCCCGGCCACGCCCAGCCCCGGCGCCCCTAACCTAGGCCCCGGAGCCACGCCCTACCGGTCCACGTCGACTTGGCCTGGCCCCGCCCACCCTTCCGGCACCGCCCCTCGCAGGCACCGCCTCTTCTGGAGTTACGCCCCGCCCCGTCGCGTGATTGACAGCGCAGGGCTGCGCCGGAGGCCTAGTCTGGCGGGTGGGCGTTCTCGCGCAGGCCCGGGCCCACGGCCCCGGGTGTTCCGTTGCGTCCCGACGCGCGCCCTCTCTGCCCTGTGCCCGGCGGCCCTGTCGTGGGGACCGCCGCCCTGCAGCTTCCAGCCCGCTGGGACCTGGCCTTTACCCTGCACTTAATGGAAAAGTTGTCTCTTCAGAACAACTTGGGCACACGAGCCCGTTTCCAGCCGCGAATTTCATGAAATCTGAGCAAAGATCAAGTATTTCCGTGAAAATTGAGCGTGCTCCAAGTTGAGAGGCGCTGTAAGGTGTGAGGGGCGGACTGCACTTAGGTGCTACCTAGGACTTAGTGGTTGTGATTGGACGGTGGTGAAACGTGACATGGATCATTAATAAAGTTTATATCGGCTACTTGTTCAAATGGTAACATTTAGGATATGATGGGTAAAATAAAAATATACTTTAAAATGCCACCTGATTCCTTTTACTTTTTTTTTAAACATTTTATTTATTTATTTTACAGGGAGAGACACAGCCAGAGAGGGAACACAAGCAGGGAGAGTGGGGGAGGGAGAAGCAGGCTCCCCGCCGAGCAGGGAGCCCGACGCGGGGCCCGATCCCAGGACCCCGGGAGCGTGACTCGAGCCGAAGGCAGACGCCTAACGACTGAGCCACCCAGGCGCCCCTCTTTTTACTTTCCTAACGTAACTACAAGAAAACGTAAAATTACACCTATGGCCCCACCACGTTTCTGTTGGGGCTGGGGCTCTGGACGCTCACACGTGGATCAGGACACAGTGTGCCCTGTTCCCACCCTGACATCCTCTGCGAGCACGTGTGCTGTTAACGCGGTCACTGTCCTATCGGAACTTGAAGCTAGGTTTGCTTTCCCAGGTCTCTGCTGAGAGCGCGTTCTGTGAAGTCCCCTTGATAAGGATGATTGTGAGGCTTGGGGAGGAGAGGAAGCCTCCCAGGGCACTCAGCCTGTGGGCAGCAGCAGCTTCTCCACCCCCTCCCATTTGTCCCATCACATCTGGTGGACAAAGCGCCACGTGCAGGCCGATCCTGGCTGAGACCCAATGTCTTCACTGAAGGTCAAGCTGCCTCCAGATTTGGCTATGGACATCACATTATAAGCCAAGACCATGAAAATCTCCGCTGTGGCTGCAGGCGACAGGCTCTATGCGGGGCCCAGGGGCTCCCCAAAGCCTGAATTCCACCATAACTCTCCAGCTAGTCTGGTCTCCTAGGGAAGGAGTGGCCGACTGAGAGGTGGAGGTGGGCGAGCAGAGCTGGCTCCTTGGTGCACCAGCTTTATGCCCTACAAGTCTTGGCTTCTTCACCCACAAATGGGGTACGGCTTGTAGGTTCGCTCTGAGGGTGAGACAGATAAGGAACTCCAGTTACGGGAAACGGGACCCGCACAAAGCACACCTCAAGAGCCCAGCTATTATTGTTTTGTGAAACTGCTCTGCAAATTGTCAGGCACTGCATACCCCTGGGAAGTGGTTGTTCGAGCAAACGGCACCAGCATGGAGCAGGTGAGGTACAGTCATTCGGGCTGTGCACGTCTGGGGGCAGAGCAGGTGGGAGGGCTTCTAGGGAAGTTACAGCTGGGCAGACACGGCTGTAACTCAAACTCAGAATATACTGCAATTTTTTGGAGTGTGGTTAAAATGCTGATGATGGTGGTGGTGATGGTGGTCTGGGTTCCATTCCCTACTGTGTCCTCTGTCAGATATTCCCGTGGCCCTTCCTTCTTGTCCTTCAGTGTCATCCTCTCCAAGAGGCCTCCCTGAACCCTCAGATCTAAAGTGCCCCCCCCGGTCACTCCATCTTATGACCAGGTTTTATATTCTTTATTTGAAATGATTAAATTTTAAAGATTTTATTTGAGAGAGTGACTGAGCGAGCAAGAGCGCACAAGCAGGGGGAGCAGCACAGAGGGAGAAGCAGGCTTCCCGCTGAGCAGGGAGCCCAACGCGGGGCTTGATCCCAGGACCCTGAGATCATGACCTGAGCTGCTTAACTGAGCCACCCATGAACTCCTGAAATTTTTTTAATGAAACTAATTTGTCTCTCTCCACTAGAATGTGAGCTCCTTGAGGGCAGGGCCCTCCTGTCTTGTTCTCAACCTGATACAGAGTGGACCCTCAGTGGCCTGCCCTGTACTGGGCCTTTGGCCGCCAGGCTCCCAGTGGGCACTCAGTAAAAACCGGGTGATCACATGAATGAAGGCATAGTCCCCAATCTCCCGGTTTCTTCAGGGTACACATCCAGAAACAAGGGTTCTAGTCCCTTTGTGATTTGCCGATCTCTCTCTCCTGAAGGCATTCTAGGCAATGCCTTAACATTCCATACCTATGAGCCAACATGACACTTCAGGGGAGCCTGGGCAGAACAGAGCAGAGATGGGCATTCACTTACCTTATTCTAGACTCTATACTTTTATTAATGCAGCCTCATATGGATCAACCTTTTGACCAGGCTTTCATCCAGCCTCCTTGGGTTGGAAGAAATAGAAACTTCCTCAGAGGCACTTTAGGCAAAAGACGCAGAGGTATGGGAGAGGCTAGAGGCTGCTTCGTAAAAACCCGGGCCATCTTGAAAGGCTGTGGGTCTCCCACGAGAGCAAACTGGAAACCATTGCAAACCATCTGAGTCAGCTGCTGGGTCTGGCTGGGTGTCCCCGGGTGACACGGTCCCTTGCTCACTATCTCTGTCTCCATACACATGGAGGAAGGTGGCTGTCCTACACTCCATCTCACGTCCCACGACCAGAGGTGACAGAGGGTGGTTCCAGTCTTGGGTCCAAGGAGAGGATCTGATTGGTTCAGCTGTGTGCCTGTCATCCAATCAGTGGTGACTGGAAGGTAGGGGTCACACCTTGCAGAGGTGGCTGCTGAACTCCATCACTGTAGGCGGGCAGACAATTTTCTGAGAAGCAGCTGCTCTAGAGGCTTAAGTCATCCCAAACAGGCCGAATCACCAGGAGTGACATTAGAAATAACAGTGGCACGGCCAGACACACTGCAACGGCACGGACATTGGCACGAGGGCTGGTCCCCAGGCTCCTGCTGCATGGCACGCCCCCCCCTCCCGATGGCTGGTTGTGAGGAGTGAATGAAGACAGCACTGCTGCGTGCCCAGACTTGCCTCATCCCACATGGGACCGCCACATTTTAGATTCATGTTCTGGATCCTACAAGACCCCTCAGCTATCCCCAGAGCCACTCAGGGCCTCCTAGGGCCTGCCTCCCCCTCCAGTCTAGTGCCCCCGGAGAGCTGGCCAGAACACAGCCATGTGGAGCCGGGCAGGCAGGGTGTCCTCTCCTGCGGGGTCCTGCCTCCCATCATCGCACTCAGCTGTCTTGGGGGGCATGAGCCTAGCCAGCACTCTGTGGTTCCAGGCTGGTGGGTGGGCAGGTGGCAGGACAAACGAAATGCCGGTAGAAACGTCTCAGCATATTCTGGAGGCTCTGGGGGGCCTCCTGCTCATCAGCCTAGCTGCAGAGGGCAAGGGCTGGGAGCCTCATCCGCCTAGCTGC
>NW_027397108.1:10974482-11008330 GCF_003265705.2 Callorhinus ursinus
GCTGGGAGCCTCATCCGCCTAGCTGCAGAGGGCAAGGGCTGGGAGCCAGATACCGGAGTCACTTGTGGTTAGATCCAGCTGCCCGGACTCTCCAAGACCAGGTGTTCCTTTACTTTCTAAATGTGAAACAGAGCGCACGCGGGAACCACAGTGTATTTGGGAGAGAAGACAGCTGCCTCCTTCCTGACGAGCAGCTACAGGCTGAAAGATTTGCAAAGTCCCCTTGTCTCCGTTGGCCTTACGAAGAGGCTGTGCCTAGAATGTGTGCTGTCACTACAGTTCCAGGACCCTGCACATTTCTCCCGATAACGCACAGCAAGCTTACACTTGGGGAGGTCCATTTCGACGGAGGTCAATGCTTGCCTCCAGCGTGGTGGCCCACAGCACCCACACCAGCACAAACCGGTCACAGAACCTAGGCTCAAACACGCCGGCTGCCACCTTCCACCCTGCTCCCTGCGCAGCTGCTGTTCCCAAAGCACGGCCGTAGCTGTCCGCTCCCCTCATCGCCCACGGGAACCGCCGCCTCCGGGCACCTTTCCCCCCCCGGGAGGCCCTCTACGGGGCGCTCCGGGCCTCCCGCGGGTCCCCTGCGTGCAGCGGCCCCTCTGGAACTAACACCCCCTTCCCCGATCCTCCCGAACGCCACTCTTCCTTGTACAACAGCCTCCCCGTCGCGGAATTCGCACCCGCGGAGAGACTCCAGGGTCTGGCTGCCGACCCTGCCCAGGGACGCCGCCGCGGGCCAGCGTCACTCAACGGTGCCTGGTGTTAACCTCAGCAGGAAGCAGCGTGGCATCGCTCTCCTCCTCCGGACCGCACAGGCTCCGCGACCGCCCCGAGCCGAGCTCACCCGTCTCCTCGAGGTCGGCGGAACGAGGACCACGCTGCGGCGCCTGCGCAGCCGCGAGAGCGCCCGCGCGCATGCGCCGGGACGCGTCCATTTCCCGGTCGCCCCCCGCGTCCCCCGCCGATGGTTCCGTCCGAGGGGGCGGGGCCAGGCGCGGCGGGAAAATCCGCGCGGAGCGCGGAGCGCGGCACCGCTTCCGTCTTGTGCCGTACCGGGTCCCTGTCCCTGTGCCCGGTCCCGTCATGGCACAGCCCCGACTCACCGACTTCTTCGCGCGCCGTCGCCCGGGGCTCCGCGCCGCGCCGCCGCGGGTCAAGCCGGCCTGGCGCACCCCCAGCCCCGCCAAGCCCGCGCCCGGCGCCCCG
Organism: Callorhinus ursinus; assembly: GCF_003265705.2. Taxonomy (NCBI): domain Eukaryota; kingdom Metazoa; phylum Chordata; class Mammalia; order Carnivora; family Otariidae; genus Callorhinus; species Callorhinus ursinus. Next base: position 10,975,698 of record NW_027397108.1, read on the forward strand.
GCCCGCACCCCGGGCGGCAGCCGCAAGCGTGCCCGCCCGCCCGCCGAGCCCACGCGCGACCACCCCGCGCTGCCCGCGCGCCGGAGGCTGCGGCTGCCGGCCGACACGGTGGGGGGGGAAACCGAGACCGGGGCGGGGGCAGGGGGGACGCGGATCGGGGGTCTGGCTGCAGACGGTGCACCAGGCAGAGAACAGGCCCGGTCTGTTCTCTCTCCCCCTGAGAACAGGCTGCAAGAGAAAGGCCTGGGGCCCGGTCACCGCAGACGGCAGACGGCAGGGGGCAGGTGTGCTGTGGCCGCCGCAAGAACCGGGCACAGAGCTCCGCAGCGAGGGCGCAGAGGTGCTGGCGTGAGGAGGGCCAGGGCTCAGTGGGCTGGTAGATGTCTGGCCTGCCTGCAAGCCTGGGCGAGGGGTCAGGCCGGAGAAGAACGGGAAGCAGGCAATGGGCCCGGCCCTCTGGCCCAACTCCAGCAAAAACCTCCACCGGGCCCCCAGCAGCGCGTAGTCTAGCTCCGCTGAGGGAGGCCGGAATCCCTTTCACGGCAGCCGCAGAGTCCCGTCACTCGTTCACCTTTGGCGTTCTGCCCACCAGGTCTCCGATCCCGCTGCCCCGGCTGACCCGGCTGCCCCCGCTGCCCCGGCTGACCCGGCTGCCCCGGCTGACCCGGCTGACCCGGCTGCCCCCGCTGCCCCGGCTGCCCCCACTGTCTGTGCTGCCCCCGCTGACCCGGCGGCCCCCACTGTCCCCGCTGCCCCCGGCTCCCCAGAGCAGGCCCCTCTCTCAGCAGGTCTACAGCCCTGCCTGGCTGCTCAGGAGAAGGTGAGGCTGGACCCAGGGTGGGGGAGGTAGAGTGATGTGGGTGTCAATGGCCAGCTGAAGGCATCTTGTGTCCACAGGCCTCAAAAGTCACTTTTTCTGAGCTCAAGTCGTGCCTGCAGCGGGCACGGGAGCTCGGGGCCCGGGCCCAGGAGCTAAGGGCAAGTGCCCAGAGGAAGGATGCTGGGGAACTCGGCGTGCCCGAGGACCAGGGGCACCCAGCAGGGCCACGGTGAGTCCTGGGTGGGCGGTCAGGCACCGGAGGAAAGGCTAGGCTGGTAGAGGCCAGGGCTGCCCCTTCCATGGAGCCCGTGCAGGTGACGTGGCTGTCGGATCCCAGCCCTGCCACTGGCTATAGCTCCGCACCCTGGCCTCCATCTGTGAGCGGTGCCACTTCTTGCCGCGGGGGGCCCTTGTGAGCTTCAGATGCTGTCAACAGCTCACCGTTATGGGGTATTTGTCCCGTGTAGCCATGTCTGTCCTCCCCAGCTCCTGCGGTCATCGAGTGACTCTTCGAGATGAGGGAACCGGGGCTGGGGGTGGCCAGGGACTTCCCTAGGTGACCAGGCAGGACGTGGCTAGTTTTGGAGCTATGCCTTTCTGTCTGCACTTCCAGCCGTGTGCATGATGGGGACACGGGCTGTGTGGAGGCTGTGGGAACGGGGTGTGGTGTGTCATGGGAGTGGTTCTCAAGCCCCGGCTCTGGGGTCTCCCTGGCCACGTTGCCTGCCTGCTGTTGGTGTTGGAGGGGTGTGGGTCTGCTGCTTCCCTGACGCCTGGATCCCTCCCTGGCAGTGGACAGAAGGCCCCTGCCTACCAGCGCTTCCATGCCCTGGCCCAGCCGGGGCCCCCGAGCCTCGTGCTGCCCTACAAGTACCAGGTGCTGGCGGAGATGTTCCGCAGCATGGACACCATCGTGGGCATGCTCTACAACCGCTCCGAGACCGTGACCTTTGCCAAAGTCAAGCAGGGCGTCCAGGACATGATGCGCAAGTGAGTGGCCCGCCACGGCTGGGGCCCTCCCCCTGCCTGTGGAGTCTGCCGTGTGCCCTACCGGGCGCTCTCTGACCCCAGCACCTTGTCCCGTAGGCGCTTTGAGGAGCGCAATGTTGGCCAGATCAGAACTGTGTACCCTACTTCCTACCGCTTCCGCCAGGAGCGCAATGTCCCCACCTTCAAGGACGGTGTTAAGAGGTCTGATTACCAGCTTACCATTGAGCCGCTGCTGGACGAGGGTGAGTGTGCTGTGGCTGAGTTCATGCAGCCCTGAGCCTCTGGTTCCCCGCCAGTGCCACGGTTTTGAGCATGGGTGTTAGGCGTTGGGTCCCCGGCCTCCCACGAGACCCGGGGTCTCGGGGCTGGGGGCTCAGGCCTGAAACCTGCCCACAGAGGCCGGCAGCACGGTGCCCCAGCTCACAGCCTCGTGCCTCCTGCAGCGCCGGCAGGTCTTCAGGCAGAATCTGGTGGAGCGCGTCCATGAGCACCACAGGGTGAGTGCGCGCCCCGGGATGGTCAGCTCGGCCCCTGGAGGAAGCCTCTCCCCAGCCCGCCCTGTTCTCCGTCCCCTCCTCCGGTCCAGGGCTCGGTCCTACCTGCAAGAACCAGGCCCTCTCTAGAGTTCTCTGAGCCCCTCCTACGGCTGCCTCCTGCAGGGTGGGTGCGGGCTGGGGGGCGGGCCCTGGTCCCGGTCAGCTGAGGGGGAGGAGCTCAGCATGGCAGCCTCAGGCCCTGAGAGGTTCATGACGGGCTCCTTGGGTGCTGGTGGCTGCTGTGTCTGGCTCTTGGCCCAGCTGAGCACCTGAGCTCAGGTGCAGGACCTTGCCCAGGGTCGCTCAGCTGGGACGGGAGCCCAGCAGCTTTGCCTACCCCCCACGGATGTGCCCAGGGTCACCCGGCACGCCCTGTCCCCTTTACACACAGGCCTTCCTGGCCTCCCTGAACCCTCCCATGGTGGTGCCCGAGGACCAGCTCACACGTTGGCACCCGCGCTTCAATGTGGACGAGGTGCCTGACATCGAGCCGGCCGAGCTGCCCCAGCCGCCCACCACAGAGAAGCCGGCCACCGCCCGGGAGGTGCTGGCCCGTGCCCGCAGCTTCATGTCACCCAGGGTGAGACTGTGTCCGGGATGACGGGGCAGGGCAGCCCGACCTCCACGTGGGCACCTGACAGGCTCCATCCTTGGCCAAGTGCCTCACAGGTGGCGGGATGTGCCCTCCCCTCATGCCTGGACGTACAGGGTGCTTGGGCTGGACAGACAGCGACTCCTGGGCAGGGGAGGCTGCTCCTCATTTCTCCCGTCTGACCTGCCGCAGATGGAAAAGGCCCTGAGTGACCTGGCTCTGCGTACGGCCCAGCCCAGCAGCCCTGGGTCCCCCAGCCCTGCCCTGCCGGCCACCCCGCCTGCGGCCCTGAGGGGGGTGTCCCAGGACCTGCTGGAGAGGGTGAGTGTTGGGGGTCCCGGCAGAGTGGCCGCAGGGCTGGCCTTGCACTGACCGCCCCCCCCCCCCCCCCCCCGGGCCCCCTGCAGATCCGGTGCAAGGAGAAACAGAAGCAGCTGGCCCAGATGACACGCCGGCCAGAGCAGGAGAAGCGGCTGCAGAGGCTGGAGCGGCTCCCTGAGCTGGCCCGCGTGCTGCGTGGTGTCTTCGTGTCCGCGCGGAAGCCAGCGCTCACCATGGAGGTGGCCTGCAGCAGAATGCTGGGCAGCTACCCTGCAGCCATGAGCCCCGGTGTGTGCTGGGCCCTCCCTGTGTCCCCGGCTCCTGGGTGAGGGTGGGTGGTGCCGTGGACTGGCTGCTCCCCACACGTGTGGGGTCTGTGGTGTGTGCTGGGCCCTCCCTGTGTCCCCGGCTCCTGGGTGAGGGTGGGTGCCGTGGACTGGCTCCTCCCCACACGTGCGGGGGTCTGTGGTGTGTGCTGGGTGGACACAGTGCCCTTAGGGTCACTTCTCGAGCCTCTGTGCTCACAACCCAGCCAGTTACCCTGCAGCCCCTCGGATGGCCCCACGCCCCACGGGACCAGCAGCTCCCTCCTGGGGACCGGGACTGGCGTGGGGCTCAGTGGGAGGGTCAGCTCCTTGGCAAGGCTGTCCCCCATCTTTCCTCTGTTCACTCTGCTTCTCGGGGGCACAGACAGGCTTGGCGGGTATGGGCGAGAGGGGCAGGGCTGGTCCTAAAGAAGGCCTGCTGACAGGGCCTGGACACCCACCCTGTGGGGGCTTAGCATCCAGCTAAGCCATCAGATGTGCATGGGCCCCAGCCTCACACACCCCCTCCGTCTGCAGGGGAGATGGAGAAGCACGTGCGGCTCCTCTCCGAGCTGCTGCCCAACTGGCTCAGCCTCCACCACATCCGCACGGACACCTACGTCAAGCTGGACAAGGCTGCTGACCTGGCAGGTGTCATCACACGGCTGGCCTGCCTTGCCCGTGCGGAGGCGGCGCTATGAGCGCCTTGCAGACGTGGGCTTCAGGTCCCCGGCCTGGCCCGCTGTGTCTGTTTTACTCCCTTTAGGAACACCATGCACTTTTCCCCCTTCTGAACTCCCCACGAGGCCGTCTGGGCAGTAAGCCTCCCCCGGTGCAGCATATCGTCATTAAACTGGTTTCTGTTGGGGACTTTGTCTTTGCTGTGTTTGGGGTGTAGGGAAGTGGGGCAGGAGGTCAGGCAGTTGGCAGAATGCCCCCCTGGACGTCGATGTGGGAATCCTGGATGGTCCAGTGGGGTTGGTGTCCCCGCTGGACCCTTGTAAGAGGGAGACAGACTGCAAGCCTGGAGGGTGGTAAGCCGCTGGCTCTGAGAATGGAGGGCAGGCCCCGAGGCTCCAGAAGCTGGGAAAGCCAAGGAGACGGTCTCCCTGGAGCCCCCTGAAGGAAGCAGCCCCAGCAACACAGACCGGCACTTCCTGCATCTGGAAGCCGCCCCAGGGGCGTGACTTGTCAGAGCCACACCGGTCTCCTGTCTGCCCTCTGTGAGGACAACCACAAGGTGCCACAGACAGGCCTGTGCAGCCTGCCATGGGGGGGGGGGGTTCCAGCATGTCCTGGCCCCAAGCCCAGACCCCACCCTGGCACCTGGACCGAGAGCAGCCATTCTAGCAAAGCAGTTTATTCACTTCTCAGTGTTTGTGAGTGTGCCCCTACAGGGGCCTGGGGCTGGGCCCCAGCCGGAACTGCTGGCTCCAGGCCTTGGCACCCCCAGAGCCTGCAGGAAGGACCCTGACGATGGCCTAGGCCCTGGAGAAACTGCAGAAAAGTTACAAAATTGAAAAGAAAAAAAAAAAAAGTCCTGGCAGATGGCCGGCGCCCCCTGGTGGCCAGAGCCAGCCACCGGGCTGGACCTCTTCCTTGCCAGGATGGGGCCAGAGTCACTCGAACTGCAGGAGAGAGAAGAAGGGCACGGGCGTCAGCTTCTCCCTGCCCTTCAGCGACGTCAGCTCCACGAGGCTCACGCACTCCAGCACCTCGGCCTGCAGCTGGCCCAGCAGCTCACACGCTGCCCGCATGGTTCCTGGGCGGGGGCGGGGGAAGGGGGTTGGTATGGTGACAAGGCTCCCAATGGCCCGTGCAGGGTCCTGCTGCTCACGGGTAAACTGTAGAGTGCCGGGGCCCTAGTCCACTTCTCACTCCTGCAGTGAGGCACTTTCTTCCAGCCCTAGCAGCCCTCCTGCCAGGCCCTCTTTGCTGGGGGGAGACCCTCACCGCCAGTGGCCAGCAGATCATCCACGACAACCACCTTCTGCCCCGGCTCCAGGGCGTCTCTCTGGATTTCCAGCTCAGCCTAGGGATGGGAAGCAGGCCCACGGTCTGCATGTGTCTGAAAATGGCCTGGGAGGTGATGCTGACAGGATGCCCCACAGTCTGGGCCCCGTTCTCAACCCACCCAGCGGTTTCCCGGCTGCGTGCGCTAGCCTGGCGTCTCAGGCTGAGCACCACCCACGGCAGGGCCACTAGACCCCACAACTATCCCTGGGGGACCGAAGGGTCAAAGGCAGCAGTACACGCAGCCCACTCACCTTGCCGTATTCCAGAGTGTATGAGGCAGACACAGTGGGGCCAGGGAGCTTCCCTCGTTTTCGGATGAGCACGCAGCCCAAGCCAAGCTCCTGGGCCAGGGAGGGGCCGAACAGAAATCCTCTGGAGTCCAGGCCTGTTGGCAAGAGCTGGGGTGTCAAGGGGCAGCTGTCGGGCACGGCAGCACGAGATCCCCGTGGGCCAGTGCTGGAAGAGGACACGGAGCTTTTGCATTGACAGAAAGCCCCTGGCTCTGTCAGCTCCAGCTACAAGACCAACGACATCCATCCTCTTGCACCCACTGGGCACAGGGACTGCTGGGTGCTGACGGGAGCTCGGGAGCCGGGGCCAAGGACCAGGTGTGTCTGGCACGGGCCTGAACGTGGCTGCGTGGCCTCAGGGAAGTGACCTGACTTCGCCTTGTCTCTAACTGGGCTAGCAGTGACCGTGGATTGGACTTGGACACCTCTTGTCATCCTTAAAAGCAGCACCTGCCCGGAAAGGGGCAGTGCGGGCCCCCACCCCACCCAGGGGTGCAGTGGGGGCGGCTTCCAGAAGGACCCCCCTGGGGGACTCAGCCAAGCAGAAGGCTGTGGTCCCTCCCAGACGTGGGGAGCCGCTGGAGGGCCAGGGGAAGGGCTCGCACAAGGACAAGACCTGCCAGGGTGCGCGCGGGGAAAGGGCCCGGCCCGCGGCTCAGTACACACTGGAGGAAGAGTCTCTGGTCAGACCCTCTCTGGGGAAATTCAGCCGCGGGGCCCCACGTGTCCGGAGCTGAGGGCCAGGAACTTGGCGGGCGGGCGGGGCGGGGGACGGACGCTGCCCTCCGCCGCGCCACCCAAGGCTGTACCCACCCCCAGGCTGCGACGTGAGGCGCAGCGGGTCCATCCTTACAACCCACCCAGACACCCGTGCAGCGTTCGGCGCGTCCCCTGACGGTCGCCCCCGAGCCCCTCCCAAGCAAGCGCGGGGCGTCCGTCCTGTGTTCGCTCTGCTCGGGGGAGAGGAGCGCGCAGGCCACCCTCCCGGGACCTGGCGCAGAGCCGGCGGCCCCGCCAACCACACGGCCTCCCGGGGCGCCCCCCTGGGGTTCAGGCACCCGCCCCCGGCCCCCCCGCTTGCCCACGATGTAGTCGATGTTGCCGCCGTGGGTCTTCTTCAGGTGGTCCGCCAGTAGGCTGATGGAGGCGCGGAAGGAGTCGGGGTCCTTCAAGAGGGGCGAGATGTCCCTGGCACGCAAGAGCAGGCCCGGTGACCCCAGGGGTCGGGCCTCGGCCCCGCGCCGCCACCCTCCCGCGCCCCGCTCCGTCCGTCCGTCCGTCCGCGCGGACCACGTGTCCGGCCGGCGCGCACCTGAACAGCACCCCCGGGACGGGGAAGTCCGGGAAGCTGCGGATGCGCCCCGCCACCAGCTGCAGCTCGGGGTCCGCCATCTGGGAGCCAGCGCGTGTCGGCAACCGGGGAGCGAAGTGCGGCGACTGGGGGCGGGGCCGGCAGCTCTGCGCCTGCGCTCAGCGCCGGCAGGCGGGGCCGGACTGTGGGGGTGGGGCCGCCGCCACCGCCACCGCCCGCAGGAACTACCGTATTTCATCGAATCTTAGGTGCCAACGTCGTTAGGGCGCTCTTGTTTTTCTGCACCCTGAACAGACGCGTCCCCGCCTAGGGCGGTTTGCGCGCGCCCGGGGGGCGAAATCGGCGTCTACGCAGGCCCGGCCGGGCTCCCGGGGAAAGCCCGAGGGGCGGGGGCGCCGGGGCCTGGAGGGGTGGGGCCGGCCCCGGGAGAGTTCCGGGAGGAAGGAGGGCCAGGGCCGCCCGAGAGCACCGCCCCCTCAGCGGAGCGGGGCTGGACAGCGCACAGCTCCCCGTCCCGTCAACCTCCGCAAAAATACAGCTCTTAAAAAAAAAAAATGCCTGTACCTTTATTCTAAAACTTTTCTTCAGAACTTCCCAAGTCTTACAACGGTGCAGCTTTGGCATCACAATCCCCGCAGAGACGTGGAAACCCCCCTCTAGGGAAGGCGGCTACAAAGGCCTTCGGGCAGGGACGGGGAGGGTGCGGTAAGGTGGAAGCCTACCCCCGCTTGCTCGGGCCCCTCGCGGTAGGCCACACCGGGAGCCCAGGGGAGGAGGGTCGGCAGGGCAGCTGCTGAGGCACCGACTTGCCCCACAGGGTACTGGGGTCGGGATCCCTGAGGAAGGCGGAAGACCAAGGTCCCCACTGGACCGGGGGGCCTTCCTTGACTGCTGTCACGGTCCCCTCCAGGTTCGCAACCCCACCATGGAGGGGTGCAGGGGGACCCTCTGCATATAGGACCACAGGGCCAGCACAGGATTGGCACGGCCGACCGTGACAGCGAGACTCGGGTGGCAGCCACGTCCTCTGGAACCTGGGATGGAGGCAGGACGCCGGAGGAAGCCAGAGGGCAGCATTCAGCTCTGGGGCTGGGGTCACCGTGGCAGGGTCAGCCGGGCCAGGGGGGCTGAGAGACGCCAGGACTAGGCCTTGGGCACGTGGAGCCTTGCAAGTCCTGCTGCTGGCGGCAGAGGAGGTGTGTCTGGTGTGGGCAGGGCAGAGGGCAGCGGGGCTCCTCCAGCGCGGGAGCCCTGAGGCAAGAGCCCTCCCGCCCACAGGTACTAGTGGGGCCAGGAGCACTTCTCCGGGATGGACTCCGGGGGCGTCAGGCACTTCCCTAACTTTTCACAGCCTGGGGGCGCCCAGTTCTGGCAAAGAGAAGAGAGAACATGAAGTTGCTCTGCGCCCTTCTGGGCTCAGTAGTGGCCGACTCCTGCCCTGCCCCATCGCCTCCTTGGCCTCAGGGTGAGGAGCCACCGCCCGGCAGCCACCGGCCCTGCTGGGTCGCCACGTTTCAACAACAGCTGACTCAGGAGGGTCCTTACAGCCTGCTCAGGATCATCCACACAAAGCTCTCTGATCGTCAGCTGGGGTCAGAGCTGGCCTGTTCCAGGGGAGCCCCTTGGCGGGGCACGTGAACGTCCACACTTGCTCTATATGGCCGTATTTCTCCCGGTCCAGAGGAGGGAGCCTCCCTTGTTTCGCCATGTCCTCCCACTGCCCATGGGGTGTCCCTGTGCCTTGGTAGGGAGACTCAGAATCACCCTGGGGGCACTCCCCCACAGGGGGCCTCAGAAGCTGTTGCTGAATCAGAACCTCAAGGGCAGGGAGAACCTGGCGAAGGTCTCTCCTGCCCTGCATGGCATCACGTGGCCTCTGGCTGCCCATGCAGGGTGGGGCCGGCCGCTGGGGCAGGGCAGGCTTTGGGTAAGGAAGCTAGTCTCAACGTTGGACGCAGAGCAAAGTGACAGAGCGTGTGCAGGATTCAGACTGCCAGTCTGGGAGGCTGGGGAGAGCGAGCACCCATGATTCTGGAGGCTGATCCACACTGCTCTGGTCTGCCTTCAGTTCACTTGTGGGATTTGCGGGGGAGGGCTGGTCCCCCAGTTTCTCCGGGTCCAGGGGTCAGCCAGCTGCAGCAGCACCCCAGCCAGGTCCCTCCACCCTCACATCTGCTACATCTGCACGCGGTGAGCAAGGACGCTGCCACCTGGAGCCCCAGCCTGGGCAGGCACCACATGCATTTGCTGACAGAGGGCATGCTGGGGGTGGGGACAGCTCGCTTTCACAGAAAGATTAAAAACGGGGCTTGGAGTGGGCGTGGGGGGTGCTCAGGCTCCTTGGACCCCAGGCACCTTGGTGATCCTGAGACAGGGACCCTCTGCTGCACTGCTCTGAGTTCACAGGGCGGACCCGCCCCTCTGAGGGAAAGAGGCAGCCCTGCTGGCTTCTGCCCTGAATGTCCTTCTGTGGGGAGCCTCAGGACATGAAACCCCAGGTGTGGACAGCAGAGACAAGGCCGCCCCCACATTGGCCCTGGCTAACGAGGCAGCCTTCCTGCCCAGCGCCCGGAAGACGCTGCTAATGCCCGACTCGGTCTTCCTAGCACACGCCCCGCCACGCCGCACTGGCTCCTCAGCGCAGGCTGGAATCCATGTGGCAGCTTCGACATGCTCAGCTGCTCTCCAAACCACCGTCTGCGGGCCGCTCGGGGAGAGGGGCCATCCAGATGGAACGCTGGGCTACGCCATCCCGACGGTGCTCGGTGGGTTTTGGGGTGCGGCCAAAGGTTCTGACACTGGGACACCAGAAATCACCCATCTTTGTGGAGCGGGGTGCCACACACACACACAGTTATAGGGACAGGCCTTGCAGGCGAGTGCCCACAGGGTTCCAGGCGGTCTGTCCCTGACGGGACCTTCAGGCCATCAGCCCAGAGTATCCACGCCTGCAGAGGAGCCAAGCGACCCCCTGCCCCACCTGTGAGGTCTGTGCCAGAGCAGCAGGACAGAAGGGGGGCTCGAGCCCACAGCCCCAGCAGCCTCCGGAGGCACAACAGCTCCAGTCTATGGGTGAGGGTCTGGGGTGTGCAGACGTCACACAGCCCCAGGGACACCCTCCCAGCATCGGCAGCCCGTGGCGTATCAAGCACTTACCATGACGGCCTGGTTGCACATGTTGAGCTGGGGCTGTCCAGGGACCAAGGTCTTCTGGTGCTGCCGGACAACCAAGGTGACCCCGCGAAGGGCATCCAGGTACTCAGTGCTGGCAAAGCTGGAGGCAAGAGTGCCAGGTCACTGAGGGAGGGAGGCCCCGGCAGGCCATCGAGGTAGGCCACCTAAGTAGGTCGGGAAGAGGCCTGGGGAGTGAGGGATCCCTCCCTGATGGAGCCGCCAGCCAGCGGCCCCCACCTCTATCCCCTGTGCCCAGGAGTAGGCGTGCACCTCGAGAACCTTCCCCACAAATGAGGCTGCGGGCACAGCAGCCATGACCCCTGCCTCACCAGCCAGGGCCTGAGCCCCGGCCAGCACCACCAAGGGCACCGCCAGGGTCATGTGCACCCCCGAGCAGACCCAGATCTCTGCAGGCTACTAGCACCTTCTGCTTTCTCGGTCCCTCTGGCCCAGATTTGTGTAGCGGAGCAGTGGATCTGGTGAGCACATGCTCACCACAGTCCCTGGATCTGCAACTGTGGCACTCCCAGGTCAGCTCTGCTCCTCAGGCCCTCTACCCTGTCCGGCAGGCTGTGCTCACTGCACACAACGCCTGCAAGCTTTTCAAAGCAGGTCTCAAGGCCTGTGTCAAGTCTTTCCACGATTCTCTGGCCAGACGCACTGGGAAGGACTGGCTTAAGCTAGGTTCAGCAGTCTCATCGGCAAGGTCTGCCTGGGTCTCCTTGTCTGGAGCATGGGCACAAGTGTGACGGGGACACGTGTGACTTCTGGGGGACCCTGGGGGCAGTCAGGCTCCTCCAGAAATCAGGCCCTGCCATCCATTCCCATGGTCCTGCTGGGTCTTGGCTCTGAAGTTACTTCCAGGGGCAGGAGGGGGGCTCAGACTGCTTCCTCCCAGCCTCCTCCTGGTCTAGCTTGATCCCCAACCCCACTCACACGTGGCCCTGGGCTCCAAACCTGTGGTTGGTGATAACCGCAAGGGTCTCCCAGCTCCCACCTGTGAGTGTCCTGGAGCGTCCGTAACAGATGGCCCCAGACTGGGGCTTAGACCACCGGAATCTCTTCCCTCCCAGTTCTGGAGGCTGGAGTCTGAGATCCAGGCAGGAACGTACCCACCCCTTGGGAAGCTCCAGGGGTCCCTTGGCACTTATCATGTCCCTTCATCTCTGCCTCTGTTTTCATGTGGCCTCTCCCGTGTCTGCGTCCCCTCTTCTGTCTCCCATGGATACTCTCATTGGAGGTAGGGCCACCCTAATCCAGGACAACCTCACTTTGACCCTCACCTTAACTACCCCTACAAAGTCCCTACTGCCAATAAGACCACGTGTGAGGTTCCGGTGGATGCAGGTGTGGGCACACCTGTTTCTTTCCCAGGGTCCCGGGCCTCAAAGCTGGACAAAGGTCCCAGGCAGTGTCTCAAGTGTTCTGGATGGCACGGCAAGGCCCTGTCCCAGAGCCTCACTGGCAGGAGCCCCTGGGTGGACCTTCCCAAGCTGGTGCTGCCTGCCATGCACAGAGCTTCTTCGTCCACCCCACACCCGGACCCTCAAGCCCCCAGTGCAGCCGTCCCTGAAGGCAGCCCAGGTGGGGGTCACATGGACCCGTGGGAGAGGGAGACAGATGGCAGGCAGATGGGAGCACCCGAGGAAAGCAGGCCACGCAGGGCACAGTGCTGGAAGAGGCGGTGCTGGCCAAGGCAGACACCAGAGGACAGGCCTGGAGCACCTGTTGGGGGCAGGAGGTCCCCGGGTGTTGCTTTGTGCTCTTCGGCGTCTCCAAGAGCTCAAGACATGCATTTGACTCTTTGGTAACACCCAGCCCGCTGGTGAGCACCTGCACTTGGTTGGGCCCAGCCAACGTCTTCTCAGCAGCCCAAAGGCCTCCCCGTGCCCCGGCTCACCTGAGGGGGTACCTCTCCCCCGGGTCTCGTCCCAGGTGGAAGATCAGGGGCAGCTTTGTGTGCTCCTCCTGTGTGTGGGTGGTGACTCCAGAGACATTCTGCCCAGGGCAGAAATCAACACCCTGAAACGAGAGGCCGGGAGGGTGGTGAGGGCTGTATGCATGCACGCGCATGTATGCGTGTGTGCACCTGTGTGTGCCTGCGTGTGTGCGTGCGTGCGCCCGTGCCCCAGGAGCCCAGACAGCAGTGGCCATGCCATGCCCCGCAAGGCAGGAGCTCCCCATTCCCGTGTGCTGCGTCCCAGGATGCACGAGTGAGTGCTCTGGGGCTGAGCGCGATGGAGGAGGCCTCCTGTAGGATGACGTCTTTCCCACATCCCTGGCCTCGAAGTCGCTGAGCGCTCATGTCTGTGTTTTTAGTACCCCAGTGTACCCCTTTTGGGGGGGATGGCAGGTGACTCTTTAAAATGTTTTTGGGGTACCTGGCTGGGTCAGTTGGTGGTGCATGTTAACTCTCGATCTCAGGGCTGTGAGTTTGGGCCCCACGTTGGGTGTAGAGATTGGTTAAAAAATAAAATCTTGAAAAAAAGAAAAAAAAAGTGCTACCGCTTAAACAAAATACATTAACTATTTTAGCCCATCTGGGAGCTTCCAGGACAAAGCCACCCCACCTGGTCTGCCTCCTGCAGCCGCAGTGCTCCGTGCTCAGCACTCCCGGAAGGCTCCTGGGCCACCTCGGAGGCCACGAAGAGACAGAGGCCCATGGCGGCGGCCTAGACGCCCCGGGAACAGCAGGGACTGAAACGGACTACTGCTGACATGTTCGAGTTCAAGGACAAAGGAGAGCAGATCGTGTGCATCATACAGGCCCAGCTCCGCACCCTCCCCAGGCCACCCCTGCCCTCAGGGGTCCTCTTGGGGAGGGGGGCGGCTTCAGCTTCTGAGGTCAGCGCGTGGCGTGAGCACCTGGGATGGCCCTGGGGCTCCCTCCCAAAGCTGCTGCGCTCACGGCCTGGAGCTCTGTCCCCAAGGCTTGCAGGCTGCAGGACTCCCTGACTTGGAAACAGGAAAAGCTGGAATCCTGACGCCCCGGTGAGCCCAGGGCCCCGCAAGCAGCTTGGCTCCAGTCTTCAGCCAACACAGGACACGGCTTACAGGGGCTGGAGAGGTGGCTGTGACCTGTGCACGTGAACCCCAGAACTGGGGCCTGGGGGACAGACGTGTGCCACTCGCTTCTCAACCACGAGCAACTGGAAGGCTTTCTGCAGGCCCCAGTGCAGTCAACGGGCAACCCCCCTGTGTGTGACCCCCACCTCGTGTCTGTCATGGACAGCTGGTCAGGGGAGCAGGTAATGTTCTGCTTTTCAATAAAGCAGGAAGGTAAGGAACCCATGAAATTTCATTTATCTGCACCGAGCTGTGATTCTTGAATCGGTGGCTGGAAAAATAAGGAGAATCGAAAATGGAGGGCAGCCAATGACGGATGCCCAAGTGGGTTCCCAAGTGGGCGACCCCTTGACCGTCTGGGCGCAGAAGTGCTGGAGAACACGTATCGACAGTGGGAGAACCACCACTTCTAGCACAAAAAGGCTGGTAGCTAACGGTCTAGACAGAACACACAAATCCTCATTTGGATGCAAATCAAATACATTATTTAATTAAGATGCTGCTAATTTGCACAGAATTGCCCTTACGACAGCTGTCCTGTGAGGGAGGGCGTGCCCATGGGGCATCAGAGCCGAGCCAGCTCCAGTGGCCCCTTCTCCCTTGGAGCCCAGCGCTCTGCGCAGAGCGGGGCATGGGGAGCGGGGCACACCTGCCCCTCCGTAGCCCTGGCCCCTGGAGCCCTGCACTCAGGTAAGTGTGGGACGTAGTCCAAAAGTGCAGAAGGTCATGTGCACATGTGTACCCCACTCCTGCTGTGCTCTGGGCTGGCACAGGGAAGCTGGTCCCTCCATCCTCCTCTGCCCTCCCTGCTCAGCCAGCCCCAGGGGAATGGAAAAGCCTGACCTGGGGTGTGGCCGGGCCCCAGGAACAAGGGTACAGCTGGGAAGCTAACAAGGTCCATGCGGGTGGTTCCCAAGCCAGGACCACAGACCCGCACAGCCTGGCTGACACGTATCCCCAGGCCTGTTGGTGGTTCCCAAGCCAGGACCACAGACCCGCACACCCTGGCTGACACGTACCCCGAGGCCTGTCCCTCAGGTTGGGAGCCTGCCCGGGCCTGGCTGTGCCCCAGCAGGGCAGCCCCATGGCTTCTGAACAAAGCTGCCCGCAGCATGTCAGCGCCTGGAAGGGCTGGGAAGAGGTGGCCTGCCATCCCCCTGGTGCTCCAGGAAGCAGCCGATGGCCGCGGGGATGCTGTCACCCTTACCTCTTGGGCCCTTCGCACCCTCACATGCCCCCTGGGTCATAGTGAACCCTGGAGGGAGAAGGGCCGTCAGAACAGCCGACCGTCAGCCCACTCCCCCACCGGGCAGCTGCCCCCCAGGCAGAGACTCCCCTAACCTCTATACAGAGGAGAAAAGAACTGTGTGCTTCATCTGCTGAGAACTCAGAAGCTATGCCAAGCAACAACCCCAAGGGAGAGGGAGCCCTGTGTCCGCAGGCGGGGACGGCCTCTCCCGATATTTCCTGGCCCACCATAAACACAGGACGGGTCACTCGGGGAGCTGCTCCACCTGCAGAACCTTCTGCACTTTCCCAACACCCTTTCTGAAAGAAGCTCCCCCAGCTCTTCCGGGTTTCGGCCCGCGTGGAAGCTGGGACGGGTCTCATCTGGGCCGGGGCTCACTGGACCCTGACCCAAGGGGCCCCAAGAGCCTGCAGGGCCAGGGAGCCCCAGGGAGGCCTGACGGGTGGCTGCTCCTGTGCCACCTGGACTCTTGGGCAGCCGACAGTGGGGCCGCAGAGAGAAGTGAGGCCACGCAGCCGCCCCCAAGCCCACATGGCCAGGCTCTGGGTTTCTGGGTGCTCCTATGACCTCTTAGCCTCTGAGCACCTAAAGGGCAAACCACGTGCAGCCCTGCCTGATAGGAGATGGGGTACCAGGTGCTCAGGATGGCTGAGATTATACCTGAAGAAAGGCCGGGCTCGGCTGTGGGGAGGGAGAGCAGGTGCGGGGACCCTGGACACAAGCTGGGAGGGCTGGGGGCTGCCTGGAGGAGGCTGGTGCCAAGAGTGCAGGCCAGGGGACAGGGCTCTGCCATGCCCTTTATTAAGAGTGTTCTGGTAGAGGTTGGGGGTTGCTGCCACGGTGAGTCTGGAGGCCCACAAGTAAGGTGGTGAGCACGAGAGCCCTGTAGCCACCAGCCCTCTGCAGAGGCCTCTGGTCCTGACCGCCTGTTGGCCTGCGCTGTCCAGAGGTGTCCTCCTAAGGACAAGGTGTTGGGGTGCAGAGTCCACGGCACCCCAAGCCCCCTTACCTGTCTGAACTCCTCCCAGGAATTGGTCCAGGTCCAGAAGTGGGCCTTGTACTGGCCAAGGGTGACTGCCATCAGTGTGTTGCCACGATAATAGAATATTGGTCTGTTGGGGAAGAAAGGAAAGGGTCAGGAAACATAAGAAACTTGTGGGCGCACAGTTACATTGACATGTTACAGAAACGACCATGCTGGGCTCAGACTGGGCACAAGGGTGAACAGGTCCACCAGGCTGTGAGGGGTGAGCCCCATGGTCGGTCCCCTTGGCTCTCGGCCCTGGGGGTGAAGCTGGCGGCAGGAGGAGAGTGGCTCTAGCCCTCACCTTGGGGTCAGACAGCCTGCTAAGACCACCACCACCTGCACCCCCTCCCCACCAGTAAACCAGCTCTTGTCCAGAGTTCAAGACACAAAAGACAAACAACGCTGAAAACACCTAACAATACTGTCTCATCCGCACCCTAAAGCCAAGGCCGCGGGCGGCCCTGAGGATGGTGGGGCTGCCTCCCCTGCTACACGACTTAGTGTTTCAGAATTCACATCCCTGGGAACCTCGTTTTGTTTGAGCAGAACAGCAGCTGGTCTCAAGCCAGGGAGAAGCTGAGCCTGGACACGAAGGATCCAGCAGGGGTGGAGCCCAGGACGGGGCCGGGCTCTGGGGTCTGGACGGCTGGTAACTGGGGCAGAACAGTCTGTCCTCCCTCCCGTGTCCTTCTGCCCCGAGTGCTGGGCCTGGATGTGCCCCAATGCCCCAGGTGCTGGGAACGGTCTTGGAGGACCAGGGCACTTGCCCCTCATGTCTTCCCCCTGCCCCGAGCCAGCTGGGGGAGGAAACTGCTTTGTCAGCGAGGCTTGGCTCTGTCACCTGGTGCTGGGGGGCCAGTGCCCGGCTGGAACCCACCTGTCTGTCAGCTGGCCCCACAGCATGGCGGGGAGCAGGTCCAGGCCGTCGATCACCCTGTCACTGGGCGGCACCAGGCCTGCGAGGGACAGGCTGGTGGTGAAGAGGTCCATGACGCTGCCCAGCTGGTGGCTCACCTGAAATGACGGGACGGAGGTGCACTCAGGATGCCCTGCGCTGACCAGATGGCAGCCAAGGCTCAGGTCCCCGGGCATGGGCCCATCTGCTGCCCAGCCAGGGGCACACGGTCACACCCCCTTCAGCGCACACACACAGGGACAGAGACCCTCCCTGCCCGACGTCCAGGTGTGGGAGCACACACCCTGGCCCCGGCTCCTTCCTCTGGGCCCTGCCCTTGCAGCCTCACCCTGCTCCAGGCTGTCCTGGAGCCCCTCATGTCCTTGAGAGTCAGACTGGAGCACATGGGGCCACCACACTCACTCTCCCGCCTCAGGACCCCACAACGGAGGGACAAGCCCCCTCCCTGGGAGACTGGCTTTGCGAGGTTAGGGCCGAGTGTGGAGTCACACCGTCCCATCCCCAAGTCCCAATCCTTCCGTGGTGACTACAAATCGGAAGGAGAGAGGTGAGCAGAGTGTGCAGGAAGAGGCCGGCGGGGTCCAGCCTGGTGAGGCCGGCCCCCTCTGAGCCCATCTGTCACCACTACTTGAACACTGAGGTAAGAGCACAGGTGGAAAAAAGACCCGCGAGGCCCAGAGCAGCGCAGGAGCAGGGGCCGCGGGCTGGGGCCGTCGGGAGGGCCCAGAGACTACCCGGGCCCAAAATGCACGGTCTGACTCCATGCAACCAGCAAGATGGGTCTGAGGAAAGCAGCGCTCTCGGCCAAGGGCCGCGTGCTGGTCCCCACGGATACACATCTGCTCCCCTCATCCCACCATACAGCTCAGCGGCCTGGATCTGGGGGTGAGGGCCAGGTCAGCGGGGAGGCCCGGAGAGTCTGCTGGCAGGCCTAGCGAGGCAGGCATCCCGTGTGCACGCGGTTGGCTGGGACCTCCAGCCACTGCTTCCCACGCCCTGGATCACGTGTGGACACACACAGGCTGTGGCTGCTCGCGTCGCAGGTTCTGCGGCCCAGTGGGGGAACGGGAAGGCAATGTTTGACTTAAACCTTCTACGGAGGTTCGCGGGGGAGAGGAGGTGGAGGCCAATGGCATTACCTCATTGCCACGGCTTCTCTCCCTTGCCACTTTTTTTGGACAAAAGAGAAAAAGAAAAAAAGAAATCTAAATATTTTAACTGCCTGGGAAAAACAAATGAAGAGAGACTGCCGCGTGGGTGGCATGGTGGGGCAGAACAGGGTATGTGATGTCCTCCTTGTGCGCACAGGACGCTGGGAACACAAACTCTTCCTGAAGGACACAAACTCTCAACACGCATGACGTCTTTAAGAAAAAGCAGTCCAGCTGCTGTGGGCACGTGGGTGTCCCTGCTGGTGCTACCACCACGCCCAAGACTCCACTCTGCAACAGTCACCCTGCCAGGCGTGAGGGGGGCTGAGTATTTGAACCTGCTGGACACACGAGAGTGGTTCAATAAAGTCCCGCCGTGGTCATCACAGGGCACAGGCCTCACAACCTGTCGGCTTCAATTTCAGCGTGTGCCATGGGACACAGCGCAGGGAAGGCCACACGGCTCTGTTCGGCATGCTCTCTCCTCCAGGGAGCAGGGCCCAGAAGGGTGGGGAGCCAGGTGGATGAGCGGTGGAGGGGGATGATCCCAAAGGCTGGAGCCCTCCCTAGGGAGACAGGTCCCCACGGAGATGGTCCTGGAGGAAGAAGCTGTGGGGGAGCCAGGGGAGGAGGGTGGGCTCCATGCCCCACACCTGGGGCCTGCTCCCCACTCTGCCACCTGACAGCCAGCAGTCCCGACAAGTGAGTTCCTCTCCCGGGGCCACAGTTTGCTAACATGGGAGTGGTGGTGACGGTGGTGATGGTGGTGATGATGATGATGATGTGATGGTGGACAGAACAACACCCACCCCCTACTGAGGTCCACGTCCCAAACCCCGGACCCTGTGAACATTTACTTACATGGTAAAGAGAGAATCAAAGCTGCCAAGCAGCTGGCCTTAAAACAGGAGCTGATCCTGGATCCCTGGCAATGGCCAAGGGGCCAGAGCCAGAGGGACGAGGGTCACTGCGGGGCCCTGACCGTGGACAGTGGCTGGGGGGCCAGAGCCAGAGGGACCAGGGTCACCGCGGGGCCCTGACTGTGGACATCACCGGGGGGGCCAGAGCCAGAGGGATGAGGGTCACCGCGAAGCCCTGACCATGGACAGTGGCTGGGGGGCCAGAGCCAGAGGAATGAGGGTCACCGCGGGGCCCTGACTGTGGACATCACGGGGGGGCCAGAGCCAGAGGGACGAGGGGATGTTCGACTGGCCGTTGCCGGCCTGGACGGTGGAGGGAGGGGCCGTGGGTGCCTGGAGAAGCCGGGAAAGATGAGGAAATGGATCCTCCCTTGGACCCTCCAGAAGCTGTGAGCCTGGCCCAGGAGGCCTGGCCGGTCTTCCGACCTCCAGCCCGAGTGGATGAGGATGCTGTGTAAGCCACTGAGCTTGGCAACTGTGACAGAAACCGTAAGGTAATCCGTGTCCCTCGTGGTGTGGCTAGGAGGGCTGAACTGATCCCACTGCTCTCTGGAGCATGGAGCACATAAAGGGGAGAGACCCGTCCAGAGATCATGGAGGAGTATCTCCAAACATTAGCTCTGACACCCTGTATTTGTCAGGAGTCTGAACTGAGCCACCCAGTGAGAGAAGACCCTGTGTGCGGGTTCTCGGTCGAAGGAGGGACAGAGCAAAGGGCTCCGAGGGGCAGGAAAGGGCTGCCATCTCTGCGAGTGTGCCTGTGGAACCAGTGGCCTGGGAGACATGCTTTGTGGCCCAACAAGCTTTTAGAAACTCAGCATGCCCTGTGCCTTCAGGTATTTGTGACGTCCACTGGCACACTAAGGCTCTGACAAGTCCTGCAGGAAAGAAAACTGCTTAACTTAGCTGCACTCAGCGCTGCCACTTTCAGGGACAGGCAGCCTCGTCACCTGATGTCTCAGTGCCTGCCCCACGTACCCTTCACCAGCTACCTCCCGGTGCGGAGGGACTGGGAGTCTCACCTGCGTGAGCGGCTGACGTGACTCACCTGGCCTGCAGGGATTTTTCCGGGCCACCACGCGATCGCAGGCTCCCGCATCCCACCTTCAAACGTGGTCTGCTTCCCGCACAGAAAGGGGCCGTTGCTACCACCTAGGGAGACAGAGTCGTCACGCACCAGATGCCTACCCCGCGTCCCCAGGGTGGCGCCCACCCTGCTGACCACTCGCTTTCAGGAGGTGTGTCTGTCTGTCACAGTCTGCCTGCCACCTTCCTGGCCCCTCAAGGATGATGCTGCTGAAAGGACCAGCCAGAGTTCAGGCCTCAAGTTCAAGGTCACACGCCTGTAGATCGTGCGGCAGGATCGCTGTGTCCCTAAGGCAGTGCGACCGCTCAGAAACGGACGTGACCACTGCCGTTAGCCAGAGCTGCAACACGGGTCCCAGGGAGCCTTGATAGGGTTCACAGCTGCCTGCAAGGCCCGTGTAACTCAGACATTCGCGTCTTCAAGCGTCCCCTGTGTGCGCGTGGGGCGTCTAATTAAAATGCGTCGGCCCCCGGGTCCCCTGGCAGGTGCTCCGTTGAGACCAGGGCAGGTTCTGTTTCTGAGAAGTCCCCCTGTGAACCACGCGTGTGGAAGGGCTGGGGGGCAGACGGCCCCGGCCAGGCTGGCTCACTCCCAGAGCCCAGGACAAATGGTGCCCTGCTGCTGCCAGCACCAGCGGCCTGGGGCTCCTGCAACCCCGGCCCCCATGACAAACAGGAGGGTGTTCTCCCTTCTGAGCTGGCCCTGAACCCCGCCCCCACGTGCGCGCGGGCAGAGCCGATGGAGGAGCAGCGAAGCGCGCGTCAGGGCAGAGAGCGGGCACAGGCAGACAGAACGCACACGGGAGAGAACGGCACGGAGCAGCGGGGACCGATGTGGCTCCTTCTGGGGGCTTCACGGGGCTCACAGGCGCTGACGAGGGTCCACTGCTTGTCTGCCTCTACTCCGCACGCTGTGAGGCGAGTATACGGATTCACATTCTTACAGCTAAGCACGTGGATTTTGTGTGTGTGAACCATTCCATGCTTTAGGCACGAAGATGGGACACTGAAGCCCAGGCCTGGGAGGCTGGTGGACCCAGCGAGGGCTGGCCATCGGGGGGCTCTCGAGGCACTGAGCTGGGTAGGCACAGCAGGGACAGCGGCATCCAGCTGGCCCGGGGCCTTTGCTGGGAGGGAGGCAGAGCGTGTCGCCCTCACCTCTGGGATCATCAGCTGTACGGGGAGAGCCTGCCTGAGGACAAGATCCCTCCATGGGCCGTGGATGGCACCCCTTGGGACCCCAGACCAGCCAGGCCCGGACTCTGAACTGCTGTTCTGTCACCAACATGATGCCTTCTCAGCTTGAGCCCATCTGCCCCCGGAACACCAGCCGCAGGAGCCCCCCTGACTGCAGGGTCCCCCAGCACCTCCCTACCCAGGCCTGGCCCCCTGGGGTTTCCTGCTCCCCGTGGCCTTCCTTCCAGAGCCCTCTGAGTGACTCAGGGCCCTGCTGAGGCCCGAGCCCCTTAAAGGAAAATGGGACGGGGCGCCTGGGTGGCTCAGTTTGTTGGGCGACTGCCTTCAGCTCAGGTCATGATCCCGGAGTTCCAGGATCGAGTCCCGCATCGGGCTCCCTGCTCGGCGGGGAGCTGCTTCTCCCTCTGACCCTATCCCCTCTCATGTGCTCTCTCTCAAATAAATAAATAAAATCTTTAAAAAAAAAAAGGAAAATGGGACAAAGAGACATGCCACCATGGGGGGAGGGGGGGCGACTTACAGGTCACCAGGGTGGGACCTCCTTGCTCAACAAGATAGAACAGCCTGAGAGCTTGCTGAGCAGCCCCAGGGGGTCCCGGCCCTGCGGAGATAACCTCGCTGAGCCAAGCCAGCACTGTGGGGTGGGGGGCTGGGTCCCTGCTCTCCTAGACACCACTTCCCATGAGGTCTGGAGACGCTCCAGCCTTTTAGGAGAGGAGAGTACTCCATGCAATGTGGGTGTTGGTGGGTGGCCCCTGCCAGTCTCCTGTGTGACAGTCTGTTCCTACTAGACTAGGGCCCCCAGGAAGGGAGCGGGCGTCTCCCTCATTGGACAGGCCCCAGGCTGGCCCCTTCACACTCTAACTAGGGTGGCTGAGTGGCCCTGGTGGAGCCTCAGACATCCCAGGGTCCCGAGGGCAGCCCCATCCGTGGAGGCAAGGGTACGTGGAACACTGGCCTTGTTTAGGAGCAGAAATGAGGGCAGCGCCGTTGTCAGACGTGAAGAAAACAAACGTGTTCTCTGTGATCCTCAGGTCCCGAAGAAGGCTCAGGATTTTCCCAACACTGTCGTCGATCTCCCGGACAGCATCCCCGTACCTTGGGGAGAAAGGGCGTCAGTGAGCAGTGAAGTCACGGCTTCGATAATGGACAACACAACGGACTGGCTGAATTCAGAGAAGAGAGGAGGAAAAGTCCGGTTCCCAGAGCTAATCCAGGACAGAACCAACCACACCATGGCAACCCTCCTCCCACCAAGGCCGGCCTCATGGACAGCTTCGGGGAAGCACAGGGGCTGCTGTCTCTTTCCGTGAAGGGTAACTAAAGACATAATGGCACTGAGCACCCCATTCCTGGAGGTAATCAAGCATGACTGAACCCTCCAGGTGGAAGTCCATGTCTCTGCAACCAAGGACTCACCGCCCTCGCCGGCTGGTGCCCAAGAAGGGCCGAGAAGCATAAACAGGTGCGTGAGTGGCATCGATGGCCCAGTAGAGGAAGAAGGGGCGCTGAGCCGCCTGCTGCCTCTTCATGAAGTCCAGAGCTTCCTGAGGAGAAGACGCCACCTTCGTGTGCCCGGAGGCCAGCCTCCCTCACGTGGGGCCTACCCAGCCCACACTTCCATTACCTGCAAGTACACCTGCGTGAGGTTGGCTTCCCCAGTCTTCAGATTGATTGGAAATTCCTCATAATATCTGAAAATAACATAAACCCAGACAAAAATTAGATCTTAGAAGGCCAAGAAAGCCTCCTTTTCTGTGATTTCACAGGCAAAGTTACGGGCCTCGTTCACGAGAAAGATGAAACGCAAACGTGTGTGTAAACGACACTGAAGCTGGCACTGCTTGGGAGGTCACGGGCTTGTCGAAGACGAGGCACCACAGCAGCCCGCCGTCTGGGAGGAGCAGCGTGTGAGGACAGGGAGGCTGGCAGAGGCGGGTGTGCGGCCACCCAGGGCCAGGGGCAGCTCACGGGGCATAGGCACTCTAAGCTGGCCGTGTCTGCGTGGCGCCGCGAGCGTGCCAGGGATCCCCGAACTATGCTTCCAACGGGGTGCGTTCTCTCTCAATGAGACTGTTAAGAAAACGCAAGGGCCTGACCCAGCTTTCTGGCCCATGATGCACAGCAAACTTCCACCAAGGGGCGCCTGGGTGGTTCAGTTAAGCGTCTGCCTTCGGCTCAGGTCATGTTCCCAGCGTCCTGGGATCGAGCCCCTCATCTGGCTCCCTGCTCGGCGGAGAGCCTGCTTCTCCCTCTCCCACTCCCCCTGCCTGTGTTCCCTCTCTCGTTGTCTCTTTCTAATAAACAAATAAAATCTTAAAAAAAAAAAAAAATTTCCACCAAGAACGTGAAACAATACAAAAGGAAGGAAGGAGGAAAGGAAAATCAAGCCACATGAAGCTGGAGACAGACCAGGGCCCGACCCCAGCGGGGCCATGCTGTAGGCTCCGTGAAGGCAGGCCTGCGGCCAGTCGGGCGCATGGGGAGCCACTTGGCTCAGACAGCAGAGCACTCCTGGTAGGCTCCCAAGGAAGGGGGTAGCCCCGTGGGCTCCTAGCACGCAGCCCACAGGCCAGCCTGGTGCAAACGGCCTCGAAGCCAGAGCCCAGGCTGCTCAACGGCTTCAGGAACCAAACCTCAGAAGCTAAACATGGTGCTGTGTAAACACACCTTGTTCAGGGGAGGGTCTCGGTTCTCATCGTATTCCTAACCTTTTCAGGGTTAAAGCCCCTGCAGGTGTGGCTCAAGCAGCAACCCTAAGCCGAGGGTCCTAAAGCCACAGTCCTATAAACCGCAGGCAGAACCGCCAGCTGACAAAGCCAAGTGCTGATGTGCTGGGACACCAGTGCTGGAAGCAGGTGGTTCCAGAACCTCTGTCCCGCTCCTAGGGCAGCACCAGAGGGTGGAGCTGGGCTCTGCTGTCTTCAGGGTGGGGAGGGAAGGGACCCCTTACCTGCCGACCATCTCCCAGTCCCTGTACACAGGGATGTTGGGCCTGGCCCTGTTGTCATAAGGTCCAAAGTGACAGTTGGGGGATCCAAACCACTCGTCGAATCCATGCTTCAGGGGGTGGAACTGAGGCCTGTGGCCCAGATGCCTAGAAACAGGAACCCAGGACACTTTAGGGACCCCTGCTCAGAGGTACCCCAAAGTCCTGAGCATGGACAACTTCTCGCCTTCACAGAACATTTCAGGAAGCAAGTGTCCCTCCCGGGCCCTACGTGTGCTAAGCCCCAGGCACCCTGAGACCTCTTCCTCCAGGCAGGCACCAGGACCCCACTCACCCTCGTCGAAGCCGAGGGCCCTGGCCACATAGGGTGTCCAGGCACAGAGGAGCGCTCAAGCATCCCTCCGGAATGCTGGGAGGGGCTCTGCGAAGATACATGGTGAGCTATCTCACACCCGCCAGAACCCACCCAGAACTCTGAATGCAGTCCCATCTCCATGCTCTGCTTCCTTCCTTTCTTCATGAGGACGGTTTTGTGGGTTCAGCTTTCCCTGGGACTGTGAGGAAGGAAATGTCTCAGGGAGGTAGTTACCAACCTCTCAGGATAAGGTCTTTAAGAGCCTCTTCTCCCAATTACTGATAATCACGCCCCAAAAGACGGACGGGGGCCCTGGGTGAGCTGACCGCCCCAGCCTGGCCTCATCACAGACAGGGACAGCGCCAGGACCTGCCAAGGCTGCTCAGTGACCCAGTGCCCTGGCCCTGCACGGGGACAGGCATGCCCGCAGGATGACAACGGCCGCGCTCCCCAGCCCACGCTCTCTGTACTACGGGCATCAGGCGCCCAGCACTCCCAGCCCTCACAACCCTCCCTTTGCCAGTTCTGCCAACAGGAGGTGCCCATGGGAGGGGCCAACAGCCCCTGAGCACAGACCCCGTCTGCTCTTCAGAACGCACAGTGCAGGCAGATGGGGTTTTTCCACTCGGGCCACGGGCTCTTCGGTAGCACGACAACCCCACTGGGGCACTGGGCTCACCCGTCTCTCATGGCCACACAAGCTTGAAAGCAGAGTCTCCCTGCTCTGCTGCTTCTGGGGAGGCCTTCGAACAGGTGGCCGGGGGCCCACCTGCCTGCTCAGAGGTGCTCCAGTGGCTCGTGTGAATCCCCGGGGGCTGGTCACTTGGTCAAGGAGGGTGCAGTGTGGCGTAGTGGTGGAGGGTGGGCCAAGCGGGGCCAGAACTGAGGTGCCCAGCGACAGAGTCTAAAAAGATGCCAGTAAGTGCGTTTCTCGGGGCCTTGGCTGCCACAGCTGGTTCTCAGACGCTCTGCTTCCCGACTGCCATGCGGCCAGCGCCGGCCTCCGGCCTCTGCGAACCCCTCCGGCCAGGAGCAGAAGCATCGGCTCTGCTGGGACTTCTCTCTCTGCAGAAACCTGTCAGCTCTGCGCTTTGAGCTTCCTCTCCGCGTCTCATGTCTGCCCGGGCTTGCTGCTCCAGTGTGGTCATGTCTCCCCAGCCACGCCAGCACCGGCCGAGAGGGGTCACACTGGCTGAGCACGGCATTCCAGCATGCCCACATGCACCAGCTCGGATGGCCTCTGCTTAACACAAACAGCCAACCAAGGCTAAGCTGTCAACTCAGAACAGCAGCGAGGCCAGCGCTGCCCTCAGGTGAGCGGGAGCAGGCGGCGGGCTGCGGTCCCCGGGACCAGGGCAGCTGGAGCGTTCCACCCAGCCCCAAACTTGCTCAAGCGCAGAAGTCTGGCTCTGTGGCGCTGGGCTGGGAGGAAGAAGGTCAGGAAGTCCACAGCCCTGTAAATGGGACCTGGCCGAGACTGGGACCCCCACCCTGGAAGCCGGCTGGACCCAGGGCAGAGCTGCCAGGCCAGGCATCACAGGGCCCTTCCCTTCCGTGGGCTCCACCCAGACACAGCCCTGGCTGGCCTCGCACCCGGCTTCTGCCAGTCTCCCCAGGCTTTCTGGGCACTGCCCGGGACTCTGCAGGCAACAAGCAGCCCCTCAGCTCTGCTTGCTGCCACCACCTCGTCTGAGCACTGCTTGGCAGGATGGATCCCAACGAGATTCAGGAGCGAGGAAGCATTCATTAGGCAGCTCCTGGATCACCAGGATTCTCTAACGATTAGATTACTGTTCCAGTCTCTGTGGACCTCCCACGGCTGTGACTACTGTGTTGTGCACGGGACGCGGCCAGAGCGCTCCTCCTTGAGAAGACAATGCCAGCAAGGTGCAGAGGGGCTGAGGGCAGAGGGGCCATGGTGCAGGGAGGAGGTGTGGGGAGGGCTGGACATCACAAAAGGCTCCCCGGAGACGGTGGGCTTGCTCTCTTCCAAGAGCCCCACAGCTCGGGAAAGGGAGGAGAGAACGTGTGACCTTCACATCTTCCGTCTGGGGCTGCACATCTGGGGATCCCCGTTGAACCTGCTCACCGTGGCATGCACAGCACGCATGCACACCACGTGGCCTCTGTGGTCACAACTGCCGGGTCCGATGATCCCACACCAAGGGACTGTCCTTCACCTCCCGGCTGCTTCTCTGCTTCCCCACCAGACAGAGCCCCTGCGCTCGCCGGCCAGCTGTGCACACCCCACAGGAGCGTCAGGACTCACCACTTGCCCACAATCTTGCTGGCGTAGCCGGCCCGCTTCAGCAGCTCGGGCAGCAGGTGCTCCTCGTCCGGGACACCGCCCACGATCTCCTGCGGCGTGTAAGCTGCAAGAGTAATGCAGGGTGTGCGCACACGGAGCTGGCTTCCTCTGCTTTCTACTCTGGAGCACGACTGTCCTGGCTCTGAGCACACTTTCCGCTCTGAGCCCCAGCTGCTGGGCAGCCCCGGGGACAGGAAGGCAGCAGGAAGGAGCGGTGCCTGTCCACCCTGTCCCTGGCAAAGCAGCGCCGGGAAGGAGACCGACTCTCTACTGAGTCCCCGAGAAGACCAGCACTAAGGCCACCTTCCTCTTCACTTACTTATGACGCACGGTTTCTGATGGAGGCCTGCTCTAAATGACGGGCTACACCCACACACAGCCTCTGAGCCTCGGTAACGAGCTGGTGCTCACTGAGCTGGCCCGCAGAAGCCGGGTCACACGTGAGGACGGTGGCAGACACCCCCTGCCCGCCCCAGCCCCCTCTCATCCTCCTGTGCTACGGGAGTTGCCTGCGTGTACCGCGTACCGTTTCTGGCATGGCCGTTGGTGGTGTAGAAGCCGTTGCGGATGGGCAGGCGTCCAGTGAGCAAAGCTGCCCGTGCTATGTAGAGGAAACAGAAACGTCACGAGCGCGCTGTCCCTCACTAGACCCACGGTCAGCTCCGCGAGGCTCCTGTTCCTGCTGGCGTCTCCAGAGAGCCTGGTGGGCACAGCGCCTGGCACGGCAGCTCTCATGCCCCACCCCCCACCGGCCTTCCCTCTCCTCCTTGGGGGAGCACGTAAGGAGTCTCCCCAGCATGAGTGGTTGTCCTGGGAGGAGAGGGCACTTGTCCTGAACCACCCACAGCCGCTCTGCTCCGGGAAGGAAAAGTAGGTGCCACAAGCAGTGACTTCTGCCTCCGAACCCCTTACAAGCTCCATGCCCTTGGTAGCCTGCGACAGCATGGAGTCCAGGTGCTCCAGACTGCTGGG
The DNA here is from genome assembly GCF_003265705.2 of Callorhinus ursinus. Lineage (NCBI taxonomy): Eukaryota > Metazoa > Chordata > Mammalia > Carnivora > Otariidae > Callorhinus > Callorhinus ursinus. The sequence goes on from NW_027397108.1 coordinate 11,003,251, forward strand.
GCCCCGATGGGAAAGGGTTAGGGCCGCACCCACCTGCCGGCCCTTCTGGTGCTCTGCTTAGAAGGAAGATGGGTGGAGCCCGAGTCCTGGTCCCCACTCCTTGCGCCCACGGGCCAGCCCCAACTTACATGGCGAGCACAGTGGGTTGGCTGAGTAGAAGTTTGGGAAAAGCATCCCTTCTGCAGCCATCTGGTCCAAATTCGGGGTTTCTCTGGAAGGTTCTCCATATACCCCCAGGTCGCCCCACCCCATCTGCAGAACACAGCATGGAGAGGTTGAACAAGCCTCCTTCCGTCTTGGGGGAGACGTGAGAGATAAGCTAGGAGCTGCCCACCTTGCGCCCCACAAGCCACAGAGCTCCCACCACACCCCCGTGCCTGGCGCGGGCTGCGGAGCGCCATTAGCCGGCTTTGCTGCATGCGCCTGCTCAGTGGAGACACCCACGTGCTCGCCTGCCCCTCAGCCTCTGATGCTAGCATCTCTGGCTGACGGGGAACCAGCAACTCAGAACACAAACCTACGTACCACATCAAGAAGTAAGACCTCTGAAGTCTGTTGTGCAAACTCAGATTTGAAGACCAGCAGTAAGGTTCCCCACCAAGTGAAACACAGCATGGCCATACAACTGGGCTGTTCCCCTCCCAAGTCTACCCACGAGAATGGGAAATGAGCACCACGCAGAACTACACAAATACACGAGTGTCTGCAGAGGCATGACTGACGACAGCCCAGAGCAAATGCACCAGGCGTCCGACGGCGGCTCGGGGGACACAGATCACGGTCTATCCACGCGGTACTGGGCTGAATGTCATGTCTACTCAGAACCTGTGCACGGCCTCGTATTTGGAAACACAGGGGTGGGGGCGCCTGGGTGGCTCAGTTAAGCGTCTGACTCTTGATCTCAGCTCAGATCTTTGATCTCACAGTCGTGAGTTCAAGCCCCGAGTTGGGCTCCATGCTGGTGGAGCCTACTTAAAAAAAAAAAAAAAAAAAAAAGGAACTGCCAGTGTAATTAATCTGGATGAAGACTCACAAATCCGACGGCTGTCCCCATCAGAACACGGAGAGGCAAGACGCAGACACAGGGGAGATGTGGGAGGGCAGGGGCTGAGGGACATGGCCACTGGCCAGGAGCGCCAGGAGCCCCTGGAGCTGGAGGCTGCAGGAAGGGCCGTCCTCCAGAGTTCAGGAGGGGCCGGCCCTGCTGCCGCCCTGACTTCAGACTCTAGCCTCCAGACCTGGGGCAGGAGAGACTCATTCCTGTTTGTGGTCAGTGGGGCTGCCCCAGGAAGCAGCAAACGCGCACTGAATGCCGCTGGGCTGGGGGGAGCACAGCACCGACTCGCTGGGAATCAGGACACTGTGGGCCAGGACCAGACATGAGGACCAAGTGCCGTGGGGTTCCGTTTCCGTGAAGGGCCAGGACGGGCAGGGCCAGAGGGTCGGGAGGTGGATTGTGGGAGCTGGGGGAGCGGAGGGAGGTGCCTGCCAAGGGGCACAGGGCTTCTTCTTGGGCCGACAGACACGGCCTGAAGTGGACTGCAGTGGCTGCACAGTGCGCTGAGCCCAAGAGACCCCACAGACCTGCCCATCTAAGCCAGTGAGTAGCCTGTTGCCTGCACGATGTCCCCACACAGCTATCAGAAAAGTGCAGGCACCCTCCAGGCCCCTGACTGCTCTCCTGAGTCAGCCAGCAGGCGATCCCTTTGGCCTCTCAGCTCTGGATTCCTCCGGGTGTGCTTTATTCTGAAGTCTCTGAAATGGCTGTTCTGTTGGTGACCACAGGCGCAAGCACGGAATAAGCCCCCGGAGGAAGGTGTGGCCACAGGAAGGGTGGAGGCTAAGCCTGGGGCAGAAAAGGGATGCTGTCCCTCAGCGACAGGAGTCTGTGAGGCCCCGCACAGGGAAAAGGACCCAAATGCCCCAGTCGGGGGCGGGAGGGGCTGAGAGGACGGCCAGAGCCTGACCCAGCAGCCTGTGGTGCAGGTGGAAGGCACGGCTGCCTCTGCCCTGAGGCCATGGGACTCACTGCCCTTCCTGGGATCCACCTTCCTTTCCCTAGAGCTGCTCACCACTGGCTGTGAGGGGTCACCCTAGGCCCTCAGACTCGCATCAACATGCATCGAAGGACATGCACGGTCCGCTCAGTGGCTCGGGCAGTTCAGGCTGGGCTCTCCGCCTGACAGGCCCACCAGCCACACAGGGGCTGCTTCTGTTTAGCCCGACTTCACACCCCCCACTCCTGCCGTGCAGATAAGGAACCAAGACAGAGCCAGCACCCGGGCACTTGGAAGTGGGCCTCTATCCCCCTGCCCACCAGCCCCGTTCGCTGTGGAGAAGGGAAAAGTCAGCTCCACCGAAGAGACCGTGCTCAGCATCTTCTAAACCCATTTAACACCCATCTGCAGGGGACCCGTCTGGTCCCGAGCACATAGCAAGGAACACGGTGAGACAGCTGCTGTCCAGGCCCGAGGCCCCCGCGGCCAGAAGCCCCACCCTGGCCCGAAGCCCCCCAGCCCTGGCCTGTCTAGCGGGAGAGCCAGGGTTTCTATTTCTGCCCGAGTCACTGTGAGTGTGTTTTCTGTCAGTTGTCACCAAGAAGTCCGAACTAAGCTGCGTTTGCCAACCAGGACAAAAGTCTTCGAGACTTCTTCACATTTCGGCTGTTAAACAACCCCAAAGCCACAAGGAGGAACCTGCACAAGAGAGGCCCGGCCCCAGTCCTGGCCCTTCTGGCCGGCTGTTCCGGTTCGCTGCTGCCCGACGTGGGGCGCCCAGGCGGGGGGGGGGGGAGCTGCCCATGAAGCCCCCTCAAGAAAAGCACTCCCAGGGCTGGTCCCGCACCACCACTCAGGACCTCTCGGGCCTGAACCAACGCTTTCAACAGAAATACGATCTCCTGTACACATCTGCGTTCTCCAGCAGTCCCATCGAAGAGGCAAAAGGAGAAAAAGGTTCATGTATTTTAACCCTGTGTACCCGAAATGCGATCATCTGAGCACGCCTTCAACACGCAATGCTCCCGCCGCTAGCGAGGAAACGCAGCTGGCTGTACACCGCGGTCACCGCGGATGGGAGGAGAGGGCAGGAATCAGAACGGCCGAGCAGTCGCAGAGTCTGGCCTTCGCAAGGACACTGCTCCAAGCGGCCTCCGCGGGGCTCGGCTTGCAGAAGCCCGCCCCGTGGGCCAGAGAGCACGCGCGCCCAGGACGTGTTGTTGACAGGTAAGCGAAGTCTCCCCGGCAGCCATGGGGGAGGGTCTCCCGAGGAGCCCCGCGCCTGCTCCAGAAGCCCCCCCTCTGAGCACGCTTACAGGAGTAGAGAAGCACGGTCACTGTTATCCCTGGGAAGCCGAACTACGAAAGATGTCCAGCATCTTTCACAATTACCACAGAACCCTTAACTTCCCGTAAGAAATCATTTGAATAATGAAGTTATTAAGTGAGAAATTTTATGCTCATTTCCTTGAACTAAGTCTTCGGAACCTGAGCGTCACAGGCAGCTCTCCTCCGTGCTGACCTGCCAGGACAGCCTGGTCCAAAGGCTCCCGTGAGGCTCTCTGCCGGCATTTTGGGGAAACTCTGAGCCATTCTTACTGGAAACGCTTCTGACTCTAACTGCAGGGGGTCTCCACACCATCCGCTTCTTCGACTTCCCACAACCCAGTTCTGCCTCGTCTACCAGGAGCTGGCATCAGACCCCACAGGCCGGGGCTCGGTGCCACAGACTGGCCCCTCTGCAGACGCCAGCCGCAGGTCCCGGGCCTCCATACTCCTTTTTAATTTTTTCCCTCTTTTAAACAGAAGCTCCACACCCAGTGCGGAGCCCAGTGCAGGACTTGAACTCACAGCCCTGAGATCAAGACCTGAGCTGAGCTCAAGAGTCGGGTGCCTCACCAACTGCGCCCCCGAGGCCTCCACACTTCTGACAGAGCTCAACCGTTTGCTGTGGCGGCTCACGGTACCCAGAATGCGCCGTACTTCCTGTTAGCAGTTTGTCATCAAGAATGTGACTCAGGAACAGCAGACGGAAAAGATGCCCAGGCGAGGTGAGGGTAGGGGGAGTCACGCTGCCAGCAGATGCCATCCCTTAGGGTTTCGTGGAGGTGTCGCTGCAGAGGCAGGGCTGATTAAATCACTGGCCGTCGGTGATGGGACTCAAGCTCCAGCCCAGTGGCCTTCCCTAGAGGTCAGGGCCGCGCTGAAAACTCCTCTCTAACCATACCTCAGCCTCTCTGCTGGCCTGTCCTGAAGCTCGCCAAGGGCCTCCACTACCAGCCAAGTCACATCAAAGCTCTGTTAGCATGGGGGGGTCCTTCCAAGGGTTTGAGGAGCGGACGCCGGGACAGGTGACGGGACCTGAGGGGCACCAAGCGCCCGGGCCTGCCCCTGTTCCTGCTCTACCCTGACACCTCACACGAAGTTCAGGACCTCCATTTCACTCCTAGCTTCTATGGATCAAGAGAAGAGGTGACAAAGTCACAGAGAGACAAATGAACAGCTCAGTCCCCTGCCAGGCATCCTGCTAACCTCTGCAGGGCCGATCCATCAGTGTGACCAGAGTGGCCACAGGCCTGGGGCTGCACACACACCCAGCAGCGGACACTCCTCCTGCTTCAAGTCTTCCCAGACCCAGCAAAACCTGACCTATGGCCAGAATTCTCAGCCACCCTGAGCAGCCGACCAGGGAGATGGCAACAGCCCCAGGCAGGGCACATCCTGGATGCCAAGAGCAGAGGGAAGTGACCTTCACGGCAGGCAGGCCCTGGGTCCCGGTCAGCTCTGCACTCCTTCCCTGCCCCAGACACCTGGGGCAGAGTGTGGGGGGGATGGCAAGGTGACCAGGGGCTGCTGGAGAACTGGCCGGGGTCGCCACTCTGTCCTTCTGGAGTGGGAGAGACGGAACAGGGGACGAGCCATTCCCTGCGCAGCCTAGACGTGACTGCCTTGGTCCAGCTTCACCAAAGTAAGGCTACTGATGGCAGGGCCAGGAGCGCATGCCCCCCGCGGGTGCCATACAGCCCTCCCTCACGTCCTCCGTAGGCCGCCCCATCTACGTCTCCCCACCTATGACCCTCCCC
>NW_027397108.1:11008730-11016443 GCF_003265705.2 Callorhinus ursinus
CCCCCCTCCACGGCCCTCCCTCCCCCGACCCTCCCCCCGGCCCCACCAGGCCGCCCCCACGGCCCTCCTTCACCCAGGGCCCTCCCCGGGAGCCCGACCAGCGGCGGCCGCACTCACGTCGTCCATGAGCAGGAGCAGGATGTTGGGGGGCTTCGGGGCGCCCACGGCCCCGAGCCCCGCGGCGCTGAGCACCAGCAGCAGCAGCCGCCATCGCGTCGCCGCGGCGACCGGCGCCATGGCAACCGCGCCGGGCGCCCCCGAGCCCAGGCCGACGGCGGGAACCGGCGGGCGCGCGGGCGACTCTCTCCCGCCGGGCGGCGGGGCGGAGCCAAGGCGGCCGCGTGACCGGCGGCGGGGTCACGTGACGCGGCCGCCCGGGCCTCCAAGATGGCGGTGTGCGTGGCGGTGATCGCGAAAGAGGTGCGTATGCGGGCGGGCCTGCCCCGCTCCGGCCCCGGCCCGGGCCCCCGCCTCGCCGCCTGCCCCGCGGGCCCCGCAGGAACGGGCTCTGCGGCGCCGAGCTGGGGGCGGGGCGGGGGCGGGCTCCGGCCGGGGGCCCGCGTCTGCGGCGGCGGGAGTGTCGGCCCCGGGCGAGCCGTCCGCCGTCCGCGGGCCCCGTTGCTCTCGCTCCCGGGGCTCGCCGTGCACTGGAGCACATCCTGCTGCGCTGCGCTGCGCTCTCCCGGCCGCTGCGCGGCTGGCGGCCTCCTCTCCGCACGGCAGCCCCGGCGCGGTTGTAAAAACCTCACGGGCGCGAGTCTCGCCCCGGCCCCAGACCCCTCCAGGGGCTTCTCGTGGCCTCACGGCAACGTCGGCATAACTGAGTCGCCTCACCCCCTTCTCCCCTAGCCAACCCTTCCTGCCACTCCGGCCTGCAGCTGCCCTGACGGGCTCTGCTTTCTCACCTCTGGGCCTTGGCACTTGGAAACCCACTGCCGTCTTCTCAGCCGGCCACCATAGATTTCATTTCCTCCAGAAAGCCGTTTCTGAACGCTAAGACTGAGCGCGCTTTCCTGTGTCTTCTAAAAGAGCAGGCTTAGGAGGTGGTCCCTCTGGAAGTTCTTCAAGGGATGCCTTCTGCCTTAGCACATGACGTGTCATTTATTTGTTGGGTTTGTGGCCTGCCCCTCACCAGAGATCAGCCCCGCTAGCAAAGGGACACATTGTGTTTATCTCTGCAGCATCAGGCACGGGACAGAACCAGGGAGTCGTGGCACGTGGGGGCCCTAGTAAGACCTGCTAACCCCTCGGGTTAGGATGGTAGGGATTGGCCATGCAGAGGGGAGGGTGGTCTGAGCTGAGCCTGCACAGGGCCTAGTGAGAGGGCGCGTCAGTGCTTCTGCCAGCGTGAAGAGATCGTATAGGGCCGCAGCTCCCCAAAGACGCTGCCTACGGCACTTTGGAGGAGTGAGCAATGAGTTTCAGAGAATAAGAGTGTGTGTCCCTGTGGCTAATTGGCTCTTGGCCAGTTCTGCGTTCTGAGCGCTCTGGGGCCTCATCCTCGAGGCCTGTGTGCCCAGAGTGCTTTCTCGGCATTTCAGTTCTGCACCCTTTCTTGCAGAATTATCCCCTTTACATCCGCAGCATCCCCACCGAGAATGAGCTGAAGTTCCACTACATGGTGCATACGTCCCTGGACGTGGTGGACGAGAAGATCTCTGCCATGGGGAAGGCCTTGGTGGACCAGAGGGAGCTCTACCTGGGCCTGCTGTACCCCACAGAGGACTACAAGGTGTATCCTTCACACCTGGCGGGGGGCCCTGCCAGCTGGTGGTCTCTCTCCACAGCGCTTCACGTTTGGAGATCCCACCTCCAGTTTCAAAGTGTACTGTAGGATCAGGTGACCTTGAAAGACCCAGTGTCGCTTGGAAAGAACGTGAGAGCTTTCAACCAAAGGGAATTAGGGCAGCTGGAGGCTAATTGAGACTTCACACCGTTTTTTACTTGGGAGGATAATGTGGGAAAAGCTGGGCATGAATTCCCAGGAGAAGTGTGGCAGTCTGCATCTGTCCCTTGTCTGGTTTGCGGAAGAACCAGGAACCTTCCTCCTCCATGCCTGTGAGGACAGCTTTCCAGGCTCTGTCTGCTGGGCCACCACCTCTGAGCAAGGACAGTTCTTCTGTCACCAGGCCCAGCCCCATAGGCCCCCGTCATAACTTGACCAGTCCCTTGGGACAAATGCCATGAAACCCATGGAGTGCAAAGACAGCCCCACAAGTAGTAATGTAGCTTGCCTTCCGTGACATGTGCCCGGGAGCCACTGTTCTACCAGATAAAGTGGACTTTCGTGGCGTGGGTGCTTTAGGCAGGATCTGCCTGACTCTTGGGCCTCTAGTTTTGCAGTTAGCACTGCTGGGCCAGGAAGTGATTGAGAACGAAGTTGAGGTGCCCCACGGGCTGGGCAGGTGGGCCCCAAAGCTTAAGTCTGAACAAGGCTTAGCTGCCTCCCGTAAATGCCAAAAACTGCCCCAAGGAAGTGTGTGGTCCACCTAGTATGGCCCGTGGGGACCTACCGGTATTGTGGGAGGTACCTGGGGCCCCTTCTGTGATGCAAGCTTGTCCTGTTTTTCCAAAGTGGCTTTGGAGCCAGGGGCTGTGCACAGATGGTCCTCGGCTCACACACCCTCCATGGCGGTGCAGTGTCTTGTGGTGTCATAGAGTCCCTGAGTTAAATGCATGTTCCCTAACCAGCTGTGCAGGTATGGCTACGTGACCAACTCCAAGGTGAAGTTTGTCATGGTGGTGGATTCCTCCAACACAGCGCTTCGAGACAATGAGATCCGCAGTGTAAGTACGGGGGTGTTTGCAGGCTGTGCCTGGGCCAGTGCGTTTTCTCTTTTTCACTTTGTTTTCAAATGCTGAGAAGTCAGAAATTTGGCAGCAGCCGTGTGTACCCGTGAACTGACACCATTGGTTCTTGTCTCAGATGTTCCGGAAGCTGCACAATTCCTACACGGACGTGATGTGCAATCCCTTCTACAACCCCGGGGACCGCATTCAGTCCAGGTGAGCTGACTGCTGTGCAGACCCTTCCTTGCTGAGGACCGTTGTTCTCAACGTGCAGGAGGGAAGGTCTGTTTCAGCAAGGGGCATCGTTCCTCTAAGGAGCGAGTCATTCTGAAGCAGCAGAACCCTGTTTTCCCAATAAGCTCTTACATGGATGTCCAATATATAAAACCGACGGGAGAGGACTGGGGGTCAGGGCGGGGCACAGACCTTGCCCGCTCAGTTCCCCAGGTATGCCCAGTTAGTCCGAGAGCCCCCACAGAACCCGGGAAGGGACCAGGCATGTTGCAGGCCTTTGTGAGAAAACGTCCTGTTCCTGCCCCATTTGTCTTGGTCGTTGAACTTGAATAGTTAGGAAATTGGATCGTCGGTATCTTCCACGTAGTCCTCCAACAGACAGACATGACACTGGGACATCACAACGATTGTATAAAGAAGCGTTCCCATGCACACATTCCACATCTGCTCCTGGGAATTCCCTACGTTCCTACATGTGGTTCCCAAGGGGCTCTTTGTAGCCATTAGGTGAGAGGATCCTGCAGTGACCCGAGCCAGGCCCTTCGCATGGCGCCTTCCTTCAGCCATGACGCTGTGTCTCAGTTCATCCTGGGCCCCGGGTGAGAGAAGCAGGTGCTGGTACGGAGAACCCCATGTGCAGGACAGGGACAGCCCCTGCCCCTCCACCCCGCCCTGGGGATCCAGCCGCGGCAGGACTGCGGGAACCGCGTAGGGTGTGAGGGGGCACGAGACTTAGCTTCCCGCTGCCGGGGTGGCAGGACACTGGCCTCGCAGCCGAGTGTGCCTGACTGGGGAGGGGCTCTCCCAGTCCCGGGTCATGGGCGGTGCTGCAGAGCCCCAGCCGCTCCTCTGACGGCTGTCTCTGTCCTCAGGGCCTTCGATAGCATGGTGACGTCCATGATGATCCAGGTGTGCTGAGCGAGCTCCCTGCTGCCGTGCTGGAGAGGCCCTGTGGGCATGACTGTACTGCTCCGATGGAGATTCATGATCATTAGCCTATTCCCAAGCACCACAGACGGGCTGCCTGGGGGCAAGGTCTCAGGCACGGGTGCGTGCAGACTAAAGGTCCTCTGAGATTAGATTTGGCGTTTTCCTTGTGTCAGCAGAGTTTAACTGAAGAGAGTGTAGCGCGGGACTCTCCAGGATGGCGCACTGCTTGGGGACCGGACAGAGCAGGGAGGCACGAAGGGACGGGGCGGGGAGGGGGTGGCGAGCCCACGGAGCTTCGGGCCCTAAAGTTGCTGCAGTTGCAGGGGGAGCAGAGGGAGGTGCAGAGGGACCTGTGGGTGGGCCTCTGCTCCAGAGGCTGACCCGGCCAGAGCCAGATCTAGAGGGCCCTCCTTCCCCCACTCCCCACACGGCCCACACACCTCCCCCGCAGGGCGGGGCCTTCATGTCTCCAGTCTTGCACCTGGCCTCAGGAGGCACCCCTCACAGAGCCAGGGAGCTTTGGCTCGGCTCGTAGGTTGCCCCTGGCTTGCTGAGGATGGAGTGAGCAGTCCCAGAGGCCTCTTCCTTGGTGAGCACCCGGCAGTTCCTCATGGCCCGAGGGCCGGGCTGGGTTAGAGGAGTCCCCGCTCACTTGCTGCCCCTGCGGGGGCCCCCCACCCTCCCCCAAGCTGGCGGGGGGAGGGGTCACTTTTGGGATGGAGCTGGCGTGATTGGATTTCTGCACTCTGCCTCCCCAGAGGCCTGCTCGGCCAAGTCCAGGTGACAGTGCCTTCTGGGATCAGCTGGCCCAGGCTCTAGTACCCTTTATCATTTGTTCAGCACACTGGCTTTGAGTCTCGGCCCCAAGACAGCTGCGATCCCTCCCTCCCCTTTTCAGGGCGCCAGAGAAGGCCTCTGACAGGAGGAGGGCAGCTTCGGGACCCCTGGGCAACAGGAAAGGCTGCTGGTGCCAGGATGAAACTTGCACACCTCTGCACTGCCTTCCCTTCCCGTCTGAGGAACACGGGAGTCGTGTTCAAAATCAGAGAAGTAGAGGGAGAACTCAGTCAGGAGTGGGCATTAAACACAGGTCCCAGCACACCACCTCCCGGTGCAGGTGGACTGAGAGGCACCGACCAACAGGCGCTGGTTCAGATGCCACCCGCACACCTTTGGTTGAGCTTTGGTAGTAATTGCTCCTGCCTGAGTGGTGGCTGTCGGGGGCCCTGCAGGTTGCCAGCTTGCTTCTTTGCTAACAAAGCCCCAGTGTTATTGGCTACAATTGGCTAGACAGAAATTTCCTACCCTCCATGGCACACAAGGGTAGGTATGGCATGAAAGTGGATGGTGTTGGGAGAGACTTGCAAGAAAGATACTTTGAAGGGGGATTCAGCTAGCACACGGAGTACCCTTCCCTCATCTTTTCCCTTCTGGATCTTGGATGTGATGGCTGGAGCTAAGGCAGCCCTCTTGAAAGCATGAGGAAAAGCTTTATCTCCTAAGGTTGGAGAGCAGAAAGCTAGAAGGAACATGGGTTTTGCTGACATAGGCCAGGACTTTTTATGGTCAGCATTTTGTAGAGGAAAATAAAATAAACTGCTATCTTGTTGAAGCCACTGCTATTTGGGTTTTTCTGTAGGTGCAGCCAGACCAGCCCTTAAACGTGCTTTACATTCAGGAGCTTTCACACACATCATTAGGTAGCATCCCGTTTTAAGCCTGAGAAAAGCAGGGCTCAGAAGTAATGTGCTGGCCCATGTGCTGCCAACGGAACTGTCCTGTGGGGGTTTCCCATCATCATTTTGTAGTTCTCTGCCTTGAGGCCAGCCTCCTTGTGGGCCACTGCCTGCCCGTCCCTCCACCCTAGAGCTGAGCCCCGTTAGGTGCAGCTCCCAGTCAGCTCCTAGCTGTTGTGGGTGACTGCTCCCTGTCCGTCCTTCTGCCCCTGACCAGACAGGAAGCCTGTGTGTCTCCGTCTTCTCCAGGCAGAGCCACACAAGTCCACTCAGCAGCTCACAGCTTGGAGCCCTCGCCACCCAGGTGGCCGCCAAGTCAGGAGTGTTCTCCAGCCTCCCTCCATCTTGGTCGGCTGGGGCCTGAAACCAAGGAGAGAGGAGGGACTCCTAGGCCCGCTCTCTCCTCAGAGCAGCCACACAGAAGGGGTCAGGAAAACACTTCTGGAAAGGAACCAGCTTGGGGTGGGGTGGAGACTGCCAGCGTGCACAGTGAGTGCCTCAAGACGGAGGCAAATCCCCCCTCGCTGCGGAGGAAGAGCAGCCCCTCGGTGCCGAGCAGGCAGGATCCGGTGTCACCTGCACGGTGCCACGTAAGCTTCAGCCCAGGGAACTGTGTCTGGGTGGCGAGCCTCGTCAGCGCCCTCCTGATTGCACCTGGTCCAGGCCACGCCCGGCTCTGCCCTGACACTCAGCCCCTCCTTCCTACCTTCTCATGGGGTGTGCACGTATGAGTGAGCCAGCGGGCAGGAGACAACAAAGAAATGTCCTCCCAGTTCCGGAGGCCAGAGTCAGGAATCGAGTCAGCAGGGCCAGTTCCTTTGGGAGCTTCTGAGGGAGGATCTGGTCCGTTCCTGTCCAGCTCCTGATGGCCACCAGCAGTTTCTTGGCTTACAGACACAACGCTACAAGCTCTGCCTCTTTCTCCACATCCTCTCTGTGGGTGTGTGTCTCATTGGATTTAGGGTCCACCCAGATGATCCAGGATGATCCTGACCTTTTCCCAAGTAAGGTCACATTCGCAGGTTCTGGATATTAGGGTGTGGACATTTTTTTAGGGGGGCATCGTTCACCCCACTCAAGAGCAGACTTGACCCCAGATCACGGGGAGTGAGAAGCTGGCCTGAGAGAGGACGCCAGAGACAAACGCGGGTGGAGAGCCAAGGGGTGGCCGCCCCCCCACCCCACCTGTGGACCCCCTGTGGATTGCAGCCCTAGCAGCTCTGTTCCGCGCTTAAGGAACTGGTAGGTAGGCTAACAAGGCGAGTGGCTCTGGAACAGCCCAGCGAGGGGTCCTTGGCAGCTACTTAGGTCCAGAGCAAAGGCAGTTTCCTTCCCCAGCCCTGCAGTGCGAAGGAGCACATACTGCAATTCAGGGAGGAAGTGGGGTGTGTCTGTGGCAGAGGGGCCGCAGTCGGAGTGCCCAGCGTGGGGACCTCCCGACAAGGGCCAGGCCTGGGCCAGGAGCCCAAGGTGCGTGCCCTCCCGCAGCGCCTCACACTGTGTCCCTCACTGTGGGGCGCAGCACAGACCCGGAGGCCACCAGGCCTGGCCTGGGAGGCCTGCTGTCACGTGCTTTTAAAAACTACTGAAATTTGATTTATGCTTTACCATTGAGACACATTTCTACTTTTCTTTAAAAAGACTTGGAGACCCCCAAGCTGACTCAGCGCCAGCTGCCTGAAGCTTTGCCCAGTGCCTTCCAAAGCCCCGACTGGCACAGGACCCACCTGCACCCCCGTGGTGTCCGGCTTCATGCAGACTTAGGGCTCCGGCTGGGGGCGCTGCGCAGTTAGTCCCGCCAAGAGCACAGCTGTTTACTCCTGACCCACCCCGGCCCCGCTCTCAAAATCGCATTCTCCCTTCAATATGGCGAATACCACAGGCACTTCCACTGCCCCTGCGTAGGGAAAAGGGGACGAGGGCGCAGGCCCCGCCCCCGCCCACCGGCTCCGCCCCCGCGGTCGGAAGCAGGCCCCGCCCCCGCCCCGGGTTGCCCCCGCCCCCGGGCTCACCCGCAGGCCCC
>NW_027397108.1:11016453-11022977 GCF_003265705.2 Callorhinus ursinus
GCCCCCGCCCCGGGTTGCCCCCGCCCCCGGGCTCACCCGCAGGCCCCACCCACCGGCTCCGCCCCCGCGGTCGGAAGCAGGCCCCGCCCCCGCCCCGGGTTTCCACCGCCCCCGGGCTCACCCGCAGGCCCCGCCCACCGGCTCCGCCCCCGCGGTCTGAAGCAGGCCCCGCCCCCGCCCCGGGTCCCGCCCACCGGTTCCAACTTCGTGGTCTGAAGCGGGCCCTGCCCCGGGGAGTGCTGCGGGGGAAGGGTCCTCCTCTGGCGCCTCGCTGTCCTTCCAAGCCCCCGCGGTCCGTGGAGCTGATCCCCGGCCAGTTGGTCCTTTTGGGCAGCACCTGGAGCCGAAGGCTGAGTCCCTCTGAGACACTTGTTCTCCTTCCCGCCTCCTCAGCGCAGCCTTAATGGAGCACAGGGCAGAGCCCGGGGCTAAAGCTGCCTCCAGGAAGCCTTCTTGGGTTTCTCCACTGGAGGCTCACAGGCAGGTGTGTAGCGGTTACACCCCGCAGCTCCTGGGCGTGGAGCTCTGGGGCATCAGACCTTAACTTGTTCCCAGCCTCCTCAAAATTCTCACTCAGACCTGAACTGTCCAGCCAGAGACATGGTCAGGTGATGTGCCCCTGTGGACCCAGCACCCCCTAGGTGTCCAGCTGGGGAAGAGTGCCTCGCCAATGCGCCATGCAGTGGGGACCCGCTGGGCCCTGAGGCAGGCAGCCACCGCCCCCTGCCCCCGGCCGCCGATGGGCCCAGAGACACTGGGGGAGTGGAGAAGGGTCGTGGCCTCTCCCTGTGCCTGCGTTTCCTGGTCCCCCAGGGATTCATGGGTTAACGTGGTTTAGGGGACACACCTTGATGACTTGGCCTCGGAAGATGCTCTCATCCAGCTCCGCTGAGACCTGGGCTGAGCTCTTGGCGGCAAACTCCATGTAGGCATAGCTCGGGTGGGCGAGGGCCACGCCCGGGATGGCGCGGGATGCCTGGGCTCCACAGTACCCCAGGGCGCCTGGCCCCTCCGGAGCCGCCCTCCCTGAGCCCCCCCACCCCCCACTCCCCATTGCCTGGCTGGCAATGACCCCTTGGGGTGTCCGGAGAACTTGTTGCACAGGACGGTGACCTGGTGGCCCTCCCCGCAGGGGTTGAAGTAGGCTTCCAGATGCTCCGCTGTGCCCCCGCAGTCCACCTGCCACAGGTACGGGCCCCTGGTGCGGGGGGCCTCCCGCAGAGGCCTCGCCCTCCCGGGGGCTCCCACAGCATGTTTTCTCGGTAGAGAGGTTGATTGGACCTCGGGGTGGAGTTAGTAGCCACTGCCTCGGTCCCCCACCCCGGCTGGGGGTGGACTGCAGACAGAGACGTCCGCACTCCATGTGTGCGATGACCCCCTAAGTTCATCTGGCCTGTTCAGACAACAGGTGGCTTTTTAAAGTGGGATTTGTGGCCAGGGTGATTGGCCAACGGGAGATTCCCATGGCAATGCTGAATCCCAGCTCCCATCAGGAAACCAGAATGCCTGAGGGCACGGGGCCCACGCTCTCCCTGGGGCAGCCCACCCCCCAGTCAGGTCGTGTCCTCTGGCTTCTCCCCTCCTGGGCCTGTGTCTCTTTCTTTAATCCTCAAAGCCAGGAGGAGGTGGCTGACCCTGGGTGCCCACTGCAGGGGCCCCATCTTGCCCCCTCCCGGACTCACATTGCCCACATAGACGGATCTGTGGTCCGACCCCCACCTTCTCCATGGGGGTCCCGGGGCAGAGGGGCAACCTACAGAGACGGGGTCCTCGGGACGGGTCTCACCACAGGCGGAGGGCTCCCGGCAGCTGCTAAGGGCAGGCACCTCACGTTTGTGGCTTATTCCTCACTCCTTGGGGAAGAGGGTCACCCCCAGGGGCTGTTCTGGAAGGGCTTACTGCACACCTGCCCTGGCCAGGCCCGACGCATGGAGACCCCAGACTCTCTCTGTGGGCTGGCCCTATGCCTACAGCAGCTGCGGCCCACCCAGATGTACCGACAGGGAAGGGGGCTCGGAGCCGTGTGCCCAGGACTCATGGCCCACCCACCAGGGAAGGGGTCGGCCTGGCCTGCTGGCTCCTACCTGCCCCGGGGCTCAGTGCGGCGCCTGCGCCCTCCTCCTCCGCGGCTTGGCCCTGAGCCCCTGGCGTCTCCGGCCCTTGGGCCTGCTCCATGGCCCACGGCTTCAGTTTGATGGCCTCCAGCTTCTGCCAGCATGACCCCGGGTGGAGCCCAGAGGCAGGATGGCCCCTGGGCTCCTCTCGAGGGAGGGCAGAGGGGAACAGGCCCGACCCTGTCTGTCCTCGGGGTCACTGGCTCCAGGGGGACATGCCGGAGGGAGCAGGAAGGCCGTGTGGACTGGGGCCCTGCCACCCTCCCCAGCCTTGCAGGGGTGGGCATACCCACGACCCTCTTCCAGGCCAGGGACAGTGGCCTGGAAAAGGGTCAGGGCTGCAGCCATCAGTCCCCCTAAACCCACGCACGAGTTTTTGGGGTCCTGGCCGGCCTCCGCTGGGCTCCACGTGGGTGTTACCTGGTCAGGCACACGGTACTTAGCTAGGTCCTCCCCCTCCAAGAGAGACAGGAGGAAGCCTGCATCTTCATCTTCCTGGTCTTCCTCTGCTTCCCCTGGCTCCTCCTACTTCCTGTCCCCACCCCCTGGCCCCAGAGGGGGCTTCTCGGCCCTGCTCCAGGTCCCCCAGCCCAGGGCCTCAGGGTCCCTGCTCCAGGCCCCCCAGCCCTGGGCCTCAGGGTCTGGGGAAACGCTTTGCAGCCAGGCCTCGGTAGGGGGTGGGAAGAGAGTGTGGCTGAGGAAGGGCCACATGCCACATGGGTGGATCGGTGGGTGGGCGGATGGGGGGAAGGCAGCCTCCCTTGCTCACCTCCACACCAGCACCTGCCCTCCCCCAGGGTGTTAAGCTCCTCCCCAGGCCAGGTGCTCCCTCGAGAGTCCACGGGGCTGACTTCCAGCCCCAGCTTCTGGGCCCTGCCCCTTCTTCCTCCCGCAGGACCCTTGAGGTGCAGAGAGGACTGGCACGGAGGCAGGGCCAGGCACGGTCTTCTCCTGCATGAGTTCCGCCTCGCTCGCCACGACACCTGCTCAGGGTCACACCTCCAGTGGCAGGCCACGGGTAGGATGACACGGGCAGAAGTGAATTCCCCAAGTGTGCACAAGCAGGGTGCGGACAGGCCTCCTGGAGGAGACGGCGTTGGGGCTGCCCTAGAGGGACTGGTCAGGCAGGCTGGGGCGAGGACGGTGTGGGTGGAGGGATCAGTGTGAGCGAAGGCCTGGCGGGGTGAGGGCAGGGTGTGTGTGCCACAGGAGGTCAGAGGCCCGTGGTCTGGGCACCCCAGTCCATTGCCCGTGGACACTCCCCTCCCCCACCCTTGTTCTGGACCAGGGCAGGTGGGAGCCCGAGTCCTGCCCTGACTACAGGTCACAGATGCACAATCAGGTGCAGATCTGTGATGGACACTTGTAAAGTCCCTGGCTTCCAGGCCAGCCTCTGCCCCTCACTTGTCGCCCCTGGAGGGCGGCCGTGGGCCTGTATCCCCATGTGCCCTGGCCTCCATCTGTCTTCGCTGGAGCGGCTGCTCTGGCTGGCCTCAGCCTGGCTCAGCCTCGGGGGAGCTCCTGCTCCGTGTTTACGGGGGCCCCCTCTGGGCATGTCTGCCCACCCCGGCCCAGAGCCCCCCACTCCAAGCCATAGCTGGTAGGTCCACACTGGGCCCGTTGGGGTTGCTTCCCTGGGGACTTGGGACTGGGGGAAGCTGCATTTTACACGGAGCCGGCCTGAGGGCCCTGGCCCCGGGCAGTCTTTCCCAGCTGGGCGGAGGGCGTGGGAGCGCCTGCCGAGGCTGCTCTACCCTCGGGCCCAGGCCCTCTTCCCAGGTCTCCGGGCTCTGCTCTCTCTCCACCCCCGAGGAATCTCTCGGCCCCTAGCGGCTGCCACGCCTCCTCAAGCACCGCGCTCCTTGCCGGCCACACCCCCTCGCTCCCGAGTCCACACAGCCACATGCACTGCACCGCTGTTTCCAGGAAGCCTCCCTGATTGCTCCTCCTTCTGCCAGGACTCCCCCTTGGTCTCCCCTGGCAGGTCACGGTGCCTCAAGGGCAGCATGCATGTCTGCACTGAGGACAGCGCCCCGGCCCCAGGCTCTCTGCCTCCTGGGGGTTGGAGGCCCCATGGAGGGCCTCTGGCCTGGGCGCTGCCCTCCACTTCCATGAGGGAGGCAGAACACCACGGTGGCTGTGTCCAAGCCAAGAGCTGGCTGGACTCAGCCCCCCCCCCCCCCCCCCGCCCCGCCACCAGCCTCCGTCTGAGCTCAGATCTCTGCAATGGAAAAACGCTGTCAGCCTGCTCTCTGCTGGGATTGCTGACACACCAGGCCCAGCTGGGGCTCCTGCCAGAGGCCTGGCGTGGGGACAGACTTGCCCCCATGCTGGCCTTTCCAATGACGCCTTTCAAATACATCATGTTCCAAGCCGGAGCCCAAGTATTAATAACACCCCTTCCTCCCAGGGCTGCCAGCACACCAGGAATGCCAAGTTCTGGGCATCCAAATCTGGCTAGGACCTGCCCTGGGAGCCAGGACACCCTGGCTGTGACACCCTGGCTCCTTGGGGTCAAGGTGTCCCTTCCCTCAGTGTCCTCTTTAGGGTCTTGTGGGACGTGCCCGGCACAGCCACAAGCCATGGGTGTCAGCTGGGGCCCAAGGTCATCCAGAGCACCTAGAGGACACAGCTTTTGAAAGTTCACCCACGTGGCAAGAGCACAGGAGGCTGTGGGTGAACTGCGCCAGGGGGTCCATTCCCATTCACACCCCAACTTACGTCACCCGTTTTTTCACCACCCCCATGGGGCAGGGCCTTGTCTCTTGCTTGGCACTGAGAAAGCGCCCCCCCATCAGACGTGGCTTCCCCGCGGTCACTGGGAACCAAGGAGAGGCACAGCCCTGTGATGGCAAACGTTGGCTTTATTACACGACACAGATAACGGACGTGACCCGAATCATGACGTCTTACAGCACCCAGGGCAAACAAAGCACATCAGGGGACACGGGGACAGCATGCCATGGGTACCACAGCGCTGAGAAAAACCCGTCACAGGAAACGAACCAACACTCGCTCCAACTCCTTTTGGGGAGTTTAAAAAAAAAAAAAAAAAAGAAGAGGAAAAATCCATCCAATCCCCATGAGCCTGTTCCCAGGGCCTGACACCCTGGAGGCCAGCCTGGCTGGGCCCCCTCGTCCCTGTGGACAGCAAGGGTGTCCACTGCCTCTGTTCTAATATTTAAAAAACAGGCTCCAATTGGAGTCCCGACGTTATATCACAAGGGGTCTTTGGGGTGGCACTCCAGCAGCCAGGTGAATTGAGACAAAAGGAATAGAAAGCATGCAAAATGGAGTTTTCCAGAACTGTGGGGGACCAAATAGGTGCTGTCGCAGATGCTGGGCTCCCCAGGCCTTGTCCATGAGGTGGATGGATGAGAGCAGCAGGTATGTACCCCCAGTCTAGCTCCTTGTGTTCCGTTTTCTCCTCCAATCCTGCTAGCAGGACCACTGTCTGGGGGCCTTGCTCCCAGCCCCATTTGGAAAATATCTCATGTGGCCTGGGAGCCTGGGGCGAGGAAGTGCGAGGCCTCTAGTGTCCCAGAGATCTGCACCCCCCCCACCGCCCATGCCATCAACCAAATTCAGCTTAGACAGGGTCTGTTCCTGTAGCTCTCCAGAGCCCTGTGGAGTCTGGTACCAGAGTCTGGTAGTCCAGGACAGAGGATGGGAGAGGGAAGGAGGCAGAGCGGCCCACGCACACCCGGGGAGAAGAGCTCCAGGAGCACTGGCATATCTTTCTTCCCCTCCCCCTCCTTTCCTGAGGACCCCTCCTCCGGGCAGTGACCCTTGGAGACAAGTACAGGACACCCACAATGCTGGGGTCTTGCCCGGGAATGTGCTCACCCTGACTGGTGGCTCTGGTCACAGGGCCCCTGAGCAGGTGTGTGGGCCATCTCCCAGTGAGCGCTCCTGGCCCATGGCCACCACACTTGCCAGGCTGGCCCAGACTGGCCAAAGCTGTTGCTAGGACATTGGTCCAGTCTACTCACAATGCCTGCAGCAGAGCTTTGTCTGTCCCTGGAGCAGGCCTGGACCAATGGTTGAGGCACTGGGGAGGCTGGCTGAGCCCACAGGCAGATTCCTTTAGGGCAGTCGAGGTCATGGGAAGATCCTTGTTGCTTTGGAACACTGGGGGACTTGGTGATGCTACTCTGGGTTCAGTGGATGGAGGTGGACAGGGTGGATGGACTGAGGCATAGCTGTGTGGGTTAGATTAGAGAAGAGATGGAGGATACGTGGCTGGTATGTATTAGGGTGGATTGCAGAGAGACAGGTGATTAAGTGAAAGTTTGAACGGGGGAGGGTAGAATCAAGTGGCAGCTGGGATAGAGTAATAGATGGACAGATGAATGGGTGGGTGTTTGTCTGAATGGGTGAGTTGGTGGGTGGGTGGGTGGATGGATGGAT
>NW_027397108.1:11023377-11072017 GCF_003265705.2 Callorhinus ursinus
GTGGATGGATGGGTGGGTGGATGGATGGATGGATGGACAGGTGAGTGGATGGATGGGTGGGTGGATGGATGGATGGATGGATGGATGGATGGATGGATGGATGGGTGGGTGGATGGATGGATGGATGGATAGATGGATGGACGGAAGGAGGGGTGGGAGGGTGGGTGGGTGGATGCACGGACAGATAGATGGATGGATGGACGGAAGGAGGGGTGGATGGATGGCCAGACAGATGACTGGATTGGTCAGAAGGGAAAGCTGATGAAATAAAAGAATCGAGAAACAATTGTGGTTGGCTGGGGGGATGGGCGGAGCAATGGCCAGACGTGCCGCCTAGAGGAGGCTGGAACAGGCAGGATGGGTGGGTAACAATGAAGGGACTTTGGTGTCATTTTGAGGATATATTTGGGAAAACTGGCAAAAGAGAAAGTTAGGGCCTGTCCTGATCCCTTTCCACCATGTCATTGAGATGAAACTAAAACCAATACCTCCCAGCCCCTCTCCCATCCATCTGCCCCTGCTGCTGAAGCTCTAGAGGCCTCTAGTGAGTGGCTCCACCTGTGGATCCCATGGGAGGCCCCTTGCCTGGGCATCTGGCTCCTGTTGTCCTGGCCCTGACCCTTCTGGACCCCCAAGACTGTCTCCAGCTGTCCTCTTTGCTCCTGGTAACACTCGAGGCTTCCCTTTGGTCCTGGTGAGCTGTGGAGGGATGGGGACCTCTATTCCGATGGGGTCTGGGGTGCGCCAACCTAGTCACATGTGGAGGAGGCAGCACTGGTCCTTGTACGGACACCCCCCAGACACCACCTGGGGACGGTGACATGTCCTAACAGAAAGGCCAGCCTGGGTCCAGGGCAGGATGGGAAACAGGGGAGGCAGAGGAGGGGGTGGGAAAGGTCAAGGGGTCACACACTGGGGAGTGAGAGGGCCTAGGGGTGCCAGCATCCATCCCGTTGTTTCCCCCCCACCCCCCCACCCCGTCTGTGCACCGTATGTGGCCGGGCTCTGGACGAGGGCGCTCTGGCTGCCACCTGACCTGCCAGCCTCGCTCTGCCTTCCTGTGGCAGCTTTGGGCTCAGAACAGGAGAGGAGCCCTTTTAGTTTGATTTAGGGGGAGGGAGCCTCCATGAACATCTGCATCTCACTGAGGGTTTGGGTCACCTGTGTGTCTAACCCTGGTGGTGGCCGGCGGGAAGGAGACCCTTGCACGCTGCCCTTCTGCCCAGTGGTTCATAAGCTCAGGAGGTAACGGGACATGATAGTCTCTGAGCAGAGGGCAGGAGGCTAGATCCCCTTCTGTACATCCCCTCTTTACACGAGACAGGTGCACACTCCAGCCCATCTCCTACAACAGAAACTCTGCCACAGACCCTCCCCAAAGCTATCGATTCTGTGTTTGGTTCTGCTGTGAGGTCTTTGGCCGAATGGGGCCTGAGCACAGTGACGGACAGGAACACAAGCTCCCAAAACACGGACTGAGCCCCAGGGCCCCTCTCAGCCTTCCCCGGGTGGAAGGAGCTGCTGAGCCCTGGTGGACATGGCACTTACCAGGGTATCTCCCTGCTGCTGGCTCTGGGCCTCAGCTTCCTCACTGCAGGCCCCCTACCCCACCTGGCCGCCATGCTCTGATCCTGCCATGCTCTCAGCCTGCAGGGGCTCCATCCAACAGCCTGGGGTACTGCAGCCCCCTGGAGGCTGGCTTCTTGATATAGGGGACATGGATGTGGGACCCACACTGGGAAGATGGCCTTTTAGAGCTGGTTTGAGGGTGACCTGTGCCCAACAGCTAGGGTGGGAGGGTCTGCCCCAACTCGGACCCTCGGCCTCTGGTGTGGCAGGGGCACCCCCAGCCAGCCGACATGCTATACTCCCTGGTGCACCTGTTTGCCCCCAGAGGGAGGCCTTGTGAGGGGCAGGGAGACAGGCTGGCAGAACAGACCAGTGGGTCCCAGGTGAGGGCTCCTGCAGGCCTCGCCTCAGACCAGCGGCCTCACTCCAGTCCCGACCTCAGGGACATGGGTCATCGGGGCCTTAGACCTGCTCACCCAGACCCCCCCGTGTACCCAGGGCAGACACTCTCTGGACACAACCTTGGGGAACAGAGTCCAAAAGCACCTGCTTCCAAGGTGCACATCCAAAACTACTGTTTTCACAGGTTCAGCACTTGCCAGAGAGAAAGACAGAAGCCTGGACACATGACAGGTGGGATTCCATCCAGAGTCCCATCGAGAGCCCAAATCCCGAACCGGTCCTTGCTTTTCTGAAACCCACGAAAGCGAACTTTTGACAGGTGCACAGACCCGTGGCTTGAGCCTGGGGACATTTCTGGAGGATCAGATAGGTCTCTCTTGACTTCCAGAATGCAGGTTCCACCGTCAGGCAGGATTCGGGATGGCACCTGATCTGCGGCCCCTGGATGGAACCCTTCCTCCCAGGACCGAACGACGAATCCCTACAGCTCTGGAAAAATCACAGCAATCACACAAACCCACTGCTCCCCACAGGACCACAGTTCCAATTTCTTTGAAAATCTACTTCCTACGCTTTGTATATTTCCGCGGTTTCTCTGTTTTTATTTGGCAAACATCCCTTCTTTATTATCACCACATGAACATCATTATTTGGACCTCTGCAAGGACTATATACATTCACATTAGCGTATACTCTTGACTTCTCGCCTCTCGGCGGGGCCCCCAGGAGCCCCGGTTTCAGTAGCTGGTCACTCCCCATATTGCACTGCAGTCCTGGGACTCTCTCGCCGCGATGCAAGAAAATGCCAGACTGCGGGCCGCATCCGCCGTGGGTCCTGCCACGGAGTACACGCGAGGGCTTCCTTACTCCTTCATTTCCTCCTTGAGATGGTTGGGGCAGCTGAGTGGGGTGAGGGGACAGGGCTGGGGGGCCCGAGAGACCGTGCCCCCAAGGAGCAGCTAGACAGAAACGCGGGGCTGTCTGCAGCTGACCAAGTCTCCAGCAGGTCTGGTGAGGGCTTTCTTTGTGTAGCTTTCCTTCTATTTCTGCAACCGTGTGCACAGAGGAGAGTGGGGACAGCCGACTCCAGGGCCGGGGTGGCGGCGGGCGGCCTCATGGGGTGCGAGGAGAGGTAGAGGGGGAGAGATGGAGAAGCAGCAGTTCCCAGGCCCGGATGCTGTCTCCTCGAGCTTTGAGACGCAGTCAAGAATCAACCCAAAAGATTGTCACAGTTTGGTTTGAGTTACTCTCTCCCGGGAAGGACACAGTAGCGCGTTCTCACGCGTGGAAAACATGCATTGTGAAGAGAATTCACGGAGGGCGTGAGGACAGACGGGGGCGGCCCCCGCACGCGCGGACACATGCAGACACGCACGCACGTGGGTGGGGAGCCCTCCGTCGCGGCAGAGAAACCCAAGGGGCCTCTTGTTGAGTGAAGCCCTCCAAGCCCAATGTCCCCACAACCCCAAACACAGAATCAAAGAGAACAGGCCGACACCTGAACAAATCCAAGAGTGGAGTAAAACCGTGGACAAGATACTTTGGCAGTGACAAAACCATTTTGGATTTTGACTTCTTGTGTTTGCTTTTTGGATTTCCTTTGGAGCAGAGGTGTGTCCGGCGTCCTTGGCTGGCTAGCTGGTAAGGTAGTTTACCGGTATGCTTCCTTTCTTTTTTTTTTTTTTTTTTTTTTAAAAAAAAAGACAAACCTTTTTGGATTTCTACTTAAAGCCAAAGAGTTTGACATTAAAGGAAAAAAAACTCTGAAAAATGTTTCTCGACTTGGAAATTGAAATCGTTCTTACCGTCTTCACCGCGTCGGCCACGCGCCCCTGGGGTGGCTTCTGGGCCACGGCGGCTCAGACCTCCAGCTGTAAGATGTCACTTTTCTGTTTCCCGTTTTAAGCAGGAAGGGGACAAAACCCCCGTTTCCTTCATCCACTTCTGAGTAGGTCTGTTCCACAAAACCCCCCAAAATTCTTCACTGAAAATAGAAGCCACCAAACAGATTTCTTCATTAAAGAGAAAGTGTACGAGGGTGATATCAACAGGAAAACGGGGGGCGCCCGAGCGGGAGGGGGACAGGCGGCGGGCGAGCTGGTCATGCTCCGGCCCGGCCGCTCTGCCGGCTAAAGCTTGGCAGGGGTCTCTGAGGACGCTCGGAGCGGTCATGGCGTGAGACTGTCAGGTAGCTGAGGAAGTTGCGTTGATGCAGTTTTTGTTGGTTCTGTTTTCTTTTGGAGAGAAGCGGTAGCAGCAGCGGCTCCCAGGGCCGGGGGCAGCGGCCGGCGGGCTGGGGGCCGGGCGGGGCCGGAGGGCACGGCATCCGTGGGCCAGGGGTGGGGGGAGGTCAGCGGGGCGCGGCGTCCAGGGGGCCGGGTGGGCCGGGCGAGCCGGGCCGGGAGGGCCCCGCGGAGCTGGCCTCGCTGGGGCTGGCGGCGCCTGCGGGCAGGCAGGGGCCCAGGCCGGCCGCGGCGTCGGGCTGTGCGGGCCCCGGGTCGGCCACGGCGGCCGCGGGGCCCTGCAGGCTCTGGCCGCACACGTGGTGGTGCTTCTCCCAGTCCCGGTGCTGGCAGAAGGAGCCGCAGTACCGGGCCGCGTTGCAGCCGCTGCATGTCTCGCTGGCCTTGCGCCCACAGTTCCAGCAGCTCTGGGGGGTGGGGTGGGGGGACATAGTTAGCGGGCGGCCGCAGGGCGGACGCTGGGCCCCGAACCCCAGGTGCCCAGCCCGGCTGCAGACTGGGGCAGCACACGCTGCCAACACCCCCACTCGGGCCGGCCATTGGCATCATGCTGCCATAGCTTGGGGGCGGCCCTCAGAGGCCATGGCCCCCTGGCTGGGCCATTCTGGGGGTTGGGCGCGCACCACTGAGGCACACAGCTCCAGCCCACCCCAGTCAGGCTCACACAGCACTTACAGGACCGCGGGTTCCTCAGGAGGGAAGGCAGCCATGGCCTGTCCCCTCTTCCAGGAAGCCCTCCTGGTTTACCTGGGCTCAACCCCAGAACGTGGCACCCTGGCTGGGTAAAGATGGCCAGGCTCCAGTGCGGGGTGCACGGCCAGGCACCCCCTGCCCCCTGCCATCGGGCTTCTGCTCCCTTTCTGTGGAACAAGTGGTAACCTCAGCCACGCACGTGAGCAGAAGGTGAGCAGGGATACCAGGAGAGACCCGAGTTGGCAGCCAGGCTGAGGGTCGGGGAGCCCACGCCCGCCCCAGGAAGGCCCAGTGTCTAGTTGGCCCCCGAAGCCTCTTGGGCTTCCTGGCTCGCTCTGCTCGGCCACACTGGCCTCCTTGAGGTCCTCACTCCGCCCGGCGTGCCCCCGATCTCAGTGCTTGCTGCTCCCTCGTTGCTCTGCTCCCCAGATCCCTGCCTGGCTCGCTCACCTCCTACAAGACTCTGCTCACACGTCACTGCCCTAGTGCCTTCTCTGGCACCTGCCTCCGTGCGGTCTGCCTGTTCTGACCCGCCCGCGGCTCCGGAGCTCAGAGTACCTGCTGCAGCAGCTGGTGTAGACGCACGAGCTGACCCTCTGGGCCTGTCCACGCACACACATACCAGAGGTCTGGAGACAAGTCCCCTTCCAAAGGACAGGTCTAGGAGCCCCGTGGAAAACCTCTCCTCCTCCCCCGACTCCTCTGACGTGAGAGTCCTTTCTGGACGAGGAGGGGAGGCACCCCCTGCCCCTGCCCTGTGGACCCCGCCCAGCCTCTGATGCCCAGGAGCCAGCACGACGTGATGCTCACACCGCTGCAGTGCATGCATGCGGGCGGTAGCTGACGAGGCCCTTTAGACACACCTGCGGTCTCCACACGCGTCGCGTCCCCAGCTTTCACAGGTTAGCAAGAGCATGGGCTCGGCGCCTGCCAGCCTAGACCTGAATAATGGCCCATGACGTCCTGGGGCGCAGCCCAGAGCAAGCCACCTACCCGTGGAACCCTCGGGGTCCACGTCAGCACGTGGGCACCACAGGACCCACTTCACCAGCTGCCTAAGGTCATGAGGCGGGGGAGGCGACAGAGTGAGGGTTTGAGGCCTGGGCCTGGAGGCTGGGGCTGGAGTGGGGGGCAGGTGGGTGGCCTTACCTCACTGGAGTCTTCCTGCTGGTTGACCACGGTCAGGGCGTCCTCCGAGGCCTGCCGCCGGGCTTCAGCCAAGGCCCGCTCCATCTTGGCGCGCTCTGTGCTGATGAGCTCGTGAGCCTTTCGCTCGGCGTCCGACACGGCTTTTTGCAGCTCAGACATCGCCTGCCGCTTCACCTCATTCACTGCCTCCTCTGCAAAGGATACGCAGGCCGTGGTCCCGTGGCCCAGCCCAGCCGGGCCGCCCTGTGTTGTGGGCGGGGCCTGTGCACCAGCGACCCCGCACACGCGTGCAAGCCTGGTCGTGGGGGCGTCTCCCAAGCCTGGCTCTACCCTAGCGTTCCCAGACCTTAGCGTGCAGTGGCACTGCCCTGGAGGGCGTGGCCAAGCCCACCCCTGACTTGGATGCCACGGACGCGGGGAGAAAGAACCTTGGAACCCACGAGTTCCAAGTGAGGCTGATGCTGCCGGTGTCAGCAGCCGCTTTGAGAACCAGCGCCGTACTGTTCGGCCCTGTGGACAGTCGGCCTCCCCTGTGGCTTATATGGAAGCAGTCCAGGGGATGCCCCATCTAGGGCCCCGCGTTCTTATCACTCCCAAAGCCCTCCGTCACCCACACCTGTGGCCTCCAGCCTGCTCCAGTCTGGAGATAAGCACACCGTCCTTGGTGTTGCTGTCCTGAGCTGAGCTGTCTGCCTAAGGCCAGAGCGTCTGCTTGGGTTTCGCTGTGCTCTCCAGCCCTGGCAACCACCCACGGCCTCTCAGGCCTGCCTCAGTTTCCCTGGCAGTGCTCTTCCTGCAGTGGTGCGAGGGGCCCGGGGTGGTGTTGGGCAGGGCTCCTCTTAAGGAGCCTTCTGTGCGAGCCTTCGCATGCTGGCTGTGGCGGAGCTGCCGGTCCCCCAAGTCACCACGGGGGTGCCGTGTGGCTGTCACCAGGGGTCCGCCACGGGCCACATGGAGGCAGAGGGGACAGGCCGACCAAGGGGAGTGAGGACCCCATCCTCCTGTCCGGGCCTGGGCCTTCCCCCACTTGCTCCAGGCAGCTGCAGCCCGTCTGTGGCCCCTTGGCTCCGCGTCCGGGGTGGGACGCTCTCCTCTCTCTGCTCTCAAGATGCTGTGATTTTCTCCCTCTTCCTTGCACTTCACATTGACTCCATCCACGGATCAAAACATCTCAGGGACCCTGCTGCTTCTCTCCACCGGCGCCACCCCAGCTAAGCCCCCTCTCCCCGTCTCTCTTTCTCAAGCTGCCCACTGGCTCCTCCTTCCTCCTGGCCCTCCGCACAGTGTGTCCCCACATGCAGGGAGCATCCCCCGCACGCTGTTCCATGCCCCACCCAGAAGGCCACAGGCACTCCAGCTCTCACTTTCTGTCACACGTGTGTCTGTGCACATGTGTGTGTGCAGGACCCAGGGACCTGCTCTGTTCTGCTGAGCGGCACCCTCGTTTCCCTGCAGATGTCAGGTGGCAGATGTCCTACCCTGAATGCTAAGTGCACTCCCGCCCCTCATGCAGGGTCTGTAGAGCCCTGTGAGCTTTGCCACCTGAGCGCCCCACACAGACGGAAGCTCCTTGCGGATGAGAGGGTAAGGAGGGCACTCCTCCCACCCCCACGCCACCCCCCGCCCCTGGCCAACTGCACTCACCAGCCTTTCTCCATATCTCCTCGGGCATGTAGCCAGAGAGGGTCCTAGGCATGAACTCCCGGTGGGTGTCTGAAACAGAGGGACGCCAGCGTCATGCACAGAACAGGGCCATACTCAGCTGGCTAAGGGGAACACGGTGTGTGTCCTTGAGGGGGGGGGTCCTGCGACGTGCCCCGGGGTGGAGACCCTGTACCCGCTGCTGGTGTGGGGCAGGGCAATGTCAGGAAGGAGGATGCTCTGGAGCACCTTGGACTTGGCTGGGACCTGGGCCTGTCCTGGACTTCTCTCGGTTTCTGTGGTCATCTTCCCTGAGTCTGGGCTTCTGGTGGTTCGGGGTGTATCTTTATGCGGAGCAGAAAAGGCACCTCCTTTTCCAGGGAAACTCTTGGGTTGTATTTTACGGTAGTGCCACAATGGGGGTGCAAGTCTTGGTCCTCGGTGACCCTGCAGTGCACCCCCTGCCCCCCATGACGCCTCCTGGGCACGCACCTAGCTGAGACCCCTCTGCGCCCACGGAGCTGTTGAGGGGCCGGGCGGCGGCAGGCACGGGGCCCTTCTTGGCGTCCTCAGTGTCGCTGTAGCGCCGGATCCAGTGGTTGAGCTCCTCGCGGTCGGCTTCTTGGCACTGGCGCAGGACCGTGAGTGACCGCCGTGTCTTCTCCGCCATGTCCATGATGCAGTTCAGAAGCTGTGGGTGGGCGGGCGGTGGTGGTGAGCATGTGGGGCTGGGTGTGGCTGCTCAGTGTGGGGGACGTCCAGGGCGTTTCTCCTACACCCTGGGCCTGGGCCAGTCTGCTGTCCATGAGGGCTGGCCACAGTGAGCTCAGGGCCACAGTGTGAAAATCGCCTCCCACTGCCTGGAAAGGCACCAAGCATGGGGCTGGGGGGGTGAAGACCAGGCTTTTAGTCTGGGGCTCTCCTTTCAACTCTCCCGGTTGTGTTCTGCCCTGGGGAGAGCAGATGGGCCTGAACTCCTCTGGGGACCACACCTGCCTGGGCTCCCTTCCCACAAAGGAAGTGGGGGAGGGATAACCCCGAAAACAGTGCGGAAGGCGTCCCGACCCCCACCAAACCACCTTGCTCCAGAGACAGGGAGGCTCTGTAGGGCGGAGATGGGAAGGTTCTGAGGGGCTGACCAGGAGCAGAGTTCCAGCTGAGGCAGGTAGGCGCCTAGCAAAGCGGAGCCCACAGTGAGCCTGCCCCCCACCACCTCCCTACCCTCCCGCAGCCCCAGGGCCCCACAGCCTGGGCGCAAGCCCCGGAGTCGCGCGGCCCCGGGCCTGGACACTCACGTTGTTGAGATGCTTCCACTCCTCTGCCCACTCCCGCTCCGTGAGCCTGTGGTCGATCACTTCTTCCTGCCGGGACCCGTGCACCGCTGCAGGGGTGTGTGGATGCTCAGTCGCCGCCCAGTGTCCCAGGCCCCGCCCCTCACCCCAGACTCCGCCCCGTGCTCCCCAGGCCCCGCCCAGGCACTCCAGGCCCCGCCCCATGCTCCCCAGGCTCCACCCCTCACCCCAGGCCCAGTCCTGGGGCTTGGCTTTGCCTGCGTGAGGGAAGTGGCCAGGGTGAGGAGGGGGACCCTGGGCTTTGACCCTCTGTCCACTGCCTTCGGGGGGAGGTCAAGAACAGGCCTGGCCTCTACTCAATGTTTGGGAGGAAGAGATGGGTCCCCATCCCCCAGTCTAGGCTTGGCCACCCCTCCCCTACCTCCCTGTCTGCAAATCCAGCATAGCTCAGTCTTCCTGCCCTGCTGCCCATGGAGGCTGGCTGCCTCAGGCCCCGCTTTGATGGCCTTGCCACTCTGGTGAACCCTCAGGGCTCACTGGCGGCTGCCTGGCTCCAGCCCATGCTGTCCTACCTCCTCTCAGCCCACTGAACTCCTACACACCCCTCAAAGCCCAGGTCCCAGGCCCCGTCCTCAGCAGCCCCAAGCCCTTCAGAATCCATCCCAGCCCCACACAGATCCCCGTGCTAGACGGTTCTGGCCGCTTCCTTGTTTACTCTGTCCCCGAAACTGGCTACGTCTCCTGGGCCGAAGCCCAGCTGGGCAGGAGGCTGTGCTCTGGCTCATCTGCTGGGTCCAAGTGGGGCGCCCTGGGAGACAGTGGGGTCTGGGAAACCTAACACCCCAACACTTGCTCCGCAGGCCCTCAGCGCAACTGTTTCCCTACCCTGTTGACCTTCCGGGGGTGCACAGGAGGGGGGCCCTCCAAGGGAAGTTCCACTGTCACTCCCATCCAACAGATGAGAACACAGAGGCTGGCTCAGGGCATGCGATTGCCCAAGATCACCCAAGGTCAGCCCAAGCCTCAACGGTGCCCTCAGCTACTGGCTACTACAGCTCCAGAGGCTGAAACAATGGGGTGTCCCCCCTCCAAGCTGCTGATGAGAAACAAAACCACTCTGAGCTGAGGAATTCATACCAGTGCAACAGTGTGTGCCTGTCCTCATGTGGTTTCTGACATATCAAACGCTCTCAGCCGCAGGCTGGTTTGGGTGCCCCTGCCATGGTGCCCCGAGCCTACACCGAGTGACCCCGAGCTGCCCGGTGCCGCCCAGGCTGGGGTCTCTCTGTGTAGGCCTTTTCCAGCCCCGAAGGGTCTCCTAGCCTCCCCGAGTGCAGCAGGAGAGGCCGCAGCCCCCCCGCCGGCGCCGCCGCCCTCGGAACCCGGGCCACGCCAACGCCCCAACCAAAATAGTGGCTGAGATCTGCCTGACAGCTGGTGTTTATTTTTGCATTAGCAGGAGCGGGTGGGAATTAGCACCTGCCCGACCCGGCTGCAGGGAGCCAGACACTGTCACCTGCTGCCTGGGCCCAGGCCCTGGAAGCTTCCGCAGGGTTGGGGTGTGGGGAGATGGCCTTGTACGGGGTGAGGCCTCTGCTGACCCTGCCTCTGAGCCCCCCACTGGTGCCCTGGGACCCTCAGCGGTTTCCAGACTGTCCCCCAACACGCTGGGGGGCCCCCAGGGCGTGGGCTGGTCCCTCTTCCTCTTAGTCTCCAGCACAGAGGGGGTCAGAAGGTCAGGCAGACGTGGCCAGGAGGCTTTGGGCACACGCGTGGGGTTTCTGGGCCTCCGCATCTGTGACGTGGGCCTGCCGATGCCCCACACACCCATACTACCAGCATCGGGGGAGAGGAGAGGACGCTGCCCTCCACACCAGCCCTTCGTCTGCCCGGCCCCATGTGAATGCTCCTCACACCACCTGAGGGGCGGGACTCCAGTCAGATCAGCTGACAGAGGAAGAGCCGGAGGCCGGGAGGCCACATGGTGCACCCGAGGCTGCTGGGTGGGGATCTGGTGCTGCGCAGAGGGTCCGGGCTCCTGCATCTCCCGCCCCTGTGCACAGCTCGCTCGCTGTGGCTTGGTGCTGTGGGGCTCACTCTCATCCCGCTCAGAGAGCATAACGGCCTGTGTGTACTCAGTGGTGCTCAATGAGGGCTCGTGAGTCTTAGGGGGGCATTTGCTTTCCCTCAGGGTGCCTGGGCCCAGAGCGTGGGAGTGCCCTGGAGGCGCGAGCTGCAGCACCTGTGGTTCACGTGCCCACCCTAAAAAGGGGGTCTCTTCCTGGCTGGCCGTGACGCCAGCCTCCCGCTGCCCTGAACACCAGGCCCCGCAGCACCCAGGCTGAACACCCCGTGTGTGTACCTGGCCAGTGGCCAGTGCCCCTCTAGTTTCTCTAGGTTCCCTCAGGCCCGGTACCTGCCCCTGCCCAGCCCCCAGGGACAGGCACCGCTGCGATCACAGCCCTTCCCCTGGGGGAGGGAGGCCCCTCCACCCCGACCCTGAAGGTGGGGGATGTCGGACCCCAAGACAGAGGTCTGGGGAAGATGGCCCTCCCTAAGGCTCAGGGGCACAGCCCAGCAGGGTGTGGTTTCTCTGGGCCCCAGGGCCCCACCTGACTCACACCATCTCCCCGTACCCATTTCCTCAGCATCCTTCCTGCACAGACAAGGCCGGGAGGGGTCAGCATATTTTGCCCGCGCTGACGTGCTCACCGCAGCTCTGTGCGGCTCCCCCAGCCGTGCAGGCCCACGCGTGCCCCTGCTCCCCGGCGCACCGCTCACCGAGTTGCCGATGGCGCTCCCGCAGCTCCCGGGGGTCAGGGTGGCGGTAGGAGTCACGGAAGTGGTGGGCCATGGCCATGTCCTCGAGGCGGTAGTGCGGGGGCGTGGGGTGGGGCAGCCCATTGCTGGGGCTGTAGCGCTGGGCGGGGCTCAGGGTGCACGGCCGTTTGCTGAGGTGGTCAGGGTGCAGCGGGTCACGGTCTGACCCGTTCTCTTTGGTCCTGACCCAAAGAGCAGGCAAGGTCACCGACCACGAACCGTGGACAAAAGCCCAGGCAGGAGGCGACGAGAGGGAGACAGGCGCAGGCAGGCCAGACGGCTGTGCGGGGGAGGGACGAGGCCCCCCCCCCCTCCCCTGGGGCTCATGCCAGCCTCCAGCGCCCACTGGCGTCTGGGCTCCGCGGCCGGGGGCCAGGGAGCTGGAGCCTCCGTTGAGGGAGTGAAGAGACGGACACGCATTCTCCAGCGGCCAGACAAGCGCCCAGCCCCGTGGCCAGCACTGAGGGCCAGCCAGCGCCTGGGGACCTCAGGTGCCCGGACACTCAGGTCCTCAACCAGGCAACGCAAAGAGCCAGGCAGTTCCTGCCACACAGACTCCCTCCTGACCCCTCCTGTCCTCCCAGGGGCCATCTGAGTGGTCAGGATGCAGCGCTCAGCCCCGTGCAGTGGCCTCGCAGGCAAGGCTTGACGGCCTCGGCCGTGAGCTGCAGGCCACAGAGCGCAGCAGGAGCTCGGCCCGCATGCCGTCAGCCCCGGTACCGGGCGCCCGCTGTCTCGCCTCCAGCCTGCCCCCTCACCTGTCAGGTGTTCTCCTCTTGCCATTGTCATTGACTTCCAGCAGGAGCTCGGAGGAATCGATGGGTGAGGAGGCGTTGGCGTCCAGTAGGAGCTGCTCATGCTGGGCCAGGTACTGGGCGGGGGTCTGCTTGGCCAGGCGGGCGCAGTGCAGGAGCTCCCTCTGCAGCAAGGGCAGGTTTGCCTGCGTCGGGGGAGAGGGGACTGCGGTTGTGGCCGACAGGGGCCAAGGCTCCGTGTGCGCTGATGGCTGGCAGCCAGCCCTGCTTTGTGACCTCGGGCATGTGGCACCACCTCTCTGGGCCTGTGTCTCTCCACTGCGATCTGGGAACGGGGCTGGGCACACGGATTTGAGGTGCAGTGGAACCCCGAGCCCAGATCCTGGCCGCCCAGGCTGGGTTTTTTCCACGTCACCAAGCTTCCTGCCCTGGGGGCACCTGGAGAAGGAGGGGACCATAACCAGGACTCCTTGCCTTCACCTGTGGGAGCAGACACCAGATCACCCCTGTGCAGAGCTGAGGCCCAGCTCTCCGTTACAGCGGACTGTAAAAGGGGGGGCTGGGAGCAGCAGCCCGCATGTGTGCTCCAGACCCCAGTGTGCATCCCCAGCTCCCCCACCTCCCGTGGGTGCCCAGCCCAGCCCTGAGCAGCCTGGAGCCCACATCACGCATGGACGCGTGCCCACCCCACTTGGAGCCGTCACACGCGTCACCTCCCGCGATCCTTACAACCATCTGCAGACACACGTGACAACTTGGTTCCCCATTTATGGTTAAGGAGAACAGAGCACGGTGAGGAGGACACGTCCAGGACGGGGCATGGGATCTAGGTGGGTCCCCACCCGCAACACTGCGTGCAACCACCGCGCCCCCACGTCTGCTCCAGCCCCACCTCCTGTGTGTGCCGCTGGGGGGCACGCGGGCTCCTCCAGCCGTCCACCATCTTCCCAGAGCCTCGCGGCACAGCAGGGGACCGGCTGGATGGGGGCTCAGCGGCAGGCTGCTTGGGAGAGCCGGCAGCTCCAAGTATTTGTAAATAAATACAATTCCCCAACTTTCTCATGGCATTTCAGAGTGGCCGCCTCTGCCTCTGCAGCCCCCCTGAGCGCATCCACCCGGACCTGATCAAGCAGCCGATGCGTTTTTGTCAAGCAGAACCGGCTGCAAGGCCTGTTTTTCTATTTGGATAGCTGAACGGGGGCCAGCCCGCCATCTGTCGAACACGTTAGGAGCATGAGCTGGGAAAGGAGGTCCCGGGAGGTCTGAAGACGCCAAACATCCTCCCTCTCCCCTGCCGGCCCCCCCTCCCGAATGGCCTCCCTTGGCTGGCTCAGCAGGGCGGGGACTGCAGGGGCACCGGCTGGCCGGCTGGTCGCTGTTAGGGCCGTGGAAACATCTGGATTCCTGGCCGGCTGGGGCCAGCTGGGAGCCGGGGCTGCGGGCGGAGGGCCGGCCGGGTGGGGCAGCGTCTCCCAGCTTCCGGAAAGCCCCACCACGTAGCCACGCGTGGTGTCAGCCTGAGCAGAGGGTTCGGGGGTCTAGGGGCCCTTGGTGGCGGCGAGGGGAAGGGGGAGCCCCAGGCCAGAAGACTGGGCGGGGGCTGTGGGGCGGCTGCTGCCTCTGGGGCAGCAGTCCCCACTGTGGGAGGGGAGGCCTGGCCACCCAGATGCAGACAGGCTGCGCTGGTCACCAGAGCCCCGTGAACACCGACATGGCAGGAGGGCCCAGAACTACCTTCTTCACAGGCAGGGACTCAGGCCAAAGGGAAATCAGGGTTTGCGCAGACAAGTGCGACCATGGGGTTGGCTGAGCCGGGACCCCTGTTTAATGAGGGCTTGTAGTGTTTCTGTGGCTCTGTCCAGGGCCTCCTCGGATGCCCACACAGCCTGGGTGCTGTGGGCCCGGTGGTCAGCCCACCCTGGCTCTGACCTGGGACCCTGGGCGAGACACTTGACTTGTGTCTCATCTTCGAGTGGGGTCGTCCTCCTGCCCTGGGTGTGAGTTACCTCACGCATTCCTGCCCCCATGACGGGGTCACCGTGGGCGAGGCCTGAGAGCCCAGAGCTGGGGTCTGAGCCAGGCAGGCCACAGTTCCTGCCTCTTCTGCAGGGCATCGGGTACCCGCAAGGGCACACCCCACGGTGGGCCTGGTGAGCGGTGAATCCTCTGGAAGGTGCTTCCCCTCCCAGGGCTCTGGCCAGCACCTCTGGCCAGACAGAACTGGCTGCACCCCAGGAGCTCCATGTCAGGGAGACGGACTCCGTGTCCTTGACAGTGTGCTGGCCCCGAGCCCCGGGTGGGGTTATAGGCACAGAGCGTGGCTGGCAGGCCCCGGTGACCACTACAGCGGTCTCGACGTGAGAGCCCCGGGAGACCTTCGAGACCACTGTGGGCAGAGGGGACACAGAGCCAGAGAGCTCCGTCACAGGCAGTGCTGGGCCCCGGCGTGGCCTACCTGGCACCGCGTTGGGGTGTGTCTGGGAGAACACTGGGGGGGGCGGCAGCGCCGTGGGCTGGGGGCTGCAGGCCTGGCTGGGGCCAGAGCAGGGACACTGGATGCTCCCCGCTTCTCTGATAAACAAGGGCAGCTGAGTGGGCAGGGACATCTGCTGTAAATATTTGATCTGACCGAGTAAGCAGGCGTGCTGTGTCCCCAAAGATGGGGAGCGTGGAGTCAGCAGTAAGTGGAAGGAGGGGAGGGCAGGGCCGGGCTCCTGTGAATTACAAGTGACAGCCAGATGGGCCCAAACCCTGGCGCCGCTGCTGGCATCCCGGCTCAGGGTGTGAGCACAGCAGGGTGTGGGCGGGAGGGCAGGAAGGAGGGAGGAGAGGACGGATGTGGGCCGGGACCCGGGGTCCCCTTGACAGGGACTGTCGGGACCTCGGTGCCAGCCCAGGGCATGCCTGCAAAGGCCTGGGTCCAGCCAGACTCCACCTCTCTACCGGGGGCACCTGTGAGCCAGGAACGGTGGGCGTTCCTGCACCGCCCCCTTCACAGGGTTGCGGCCAGGCTGGGGGGGGCGGAGGGGGGGCGGTCAGCAGGGGCGCTGCAGAGAGCTTTGCAAAGCATGCCTGGTCCGCAGAGCGTTTAAATGCCCTGATGAGGATGCCCCAACGTGAAGCAAGCATCTGCCCCCTTCCCAATGGGCTGAGGATGACGCCCATGGCAGGTTTGCAGAAACCGAGTCAGAGAGGGGTGAGCTAGCTTGGCCAGGCCGACAGCAGCGGGCCAGCGGCAGGGCTGGAAGCCGGGAGCATCTGGCCTTGTCTGTCCTCAAGCCCCTCTGGAAGGCAGCCCCCCAGGGCCCGCCGCACCAGTGAACAGGGCCCAGGGAGATGGCATCTGCTAAGTGAGCCGTGGAACCCTGATCCCCGGAGGGCCCCAGAAGTAAAGGGTCACGGGGTCACATCCATTTGGGAAGCATTTCACCTTTGCCCTCTCTGGGAGACACAAGATCCTCCTTGTGGAGGGAAGGCCCTGAGAAGCGGGTCCAGCGGGGTCTAGAACTACACTTGTCCTGTTGTGTACGCACACACCAATCACCCAGCACCTTGTCCGAATGCAGGTTCCGACTCAGGGGCTCTGGGCTGGGGCCCAGGAACGTGCATGGCTCACAAGCCCTCATGTTGATGCTGCTGTGGGCCCGGCACCACCCTCCCCCTGCAGAGGCCCTGGTCCACTGTTGGCCTTCCGCGTCGGGCTGCACGGCCCTCATTCTCTCTGACGCCCACTCATCCGTCCACCTGCCCGTCCCTCCGTCTGTCCGCTCTCTTCCCTCCGGTCCAGCCTCACGCCAAACACAATAGGCACACTCCTGCCGTGGGCCTCTGTGCCTGTTGTCTCTGAGGCTCTGACCCCTGCTTCCCTCCCTCATCCTCCTCAGCCTGCACCAAATGCCCCCCTATCCGCACTGGTCTGTGGCCATTGATGGTTGGCTGATCTCCCTCCCACCGTGTCCCCAGGCCTCACGCACAACCAGGCACACAGTGGGTGCTCAAAGCATAGCTGTTGAGAGGATGAGTGCATTTGACCAATACTGCAGGACTGAGCTGGGGAGCTCTGTGTTAGACCACTGGGTCTGGAGGTCAGCGCTGTTCCCACGCAGGACTCTCCAGTGTGGGACGAGGGTGGTGCCTGATCACAGTGGGCGGGGAGCAGATCTGGGACTCTGCGGAGGGCCCAGCGATGGGGGGAGATGGATGCGTGCTTACCTTCAGGAAGGGGATGACAAATGGACGCAGAGGGAAGTTGGTGGCCTCTTGGAGCTTGGAATGGAACTCCTCGATGGTCAGCGTGGAGTTCTGCGCGAGGAAACACACCTGCAGTCAGCCCGAGCCCCACGGCCCAGCTCCGCAGACCACCAGGCCTCTGCCGCCCGCCCCACTCACCACGAGCCCCAGCACCAGCGTGCGGACGCGCTCCCCGATCTCCGGGGAGATGTCGCTGCCAAACTGCTGCAGGGTGGTGAGGAAGCGCTTGAGCTTGCTGAGCTGCCGTGCCCCACAGGCCGGGGGCAGGTGCTGCGTGGACAGCGAGGCTGTGGACGAGGTGGCCGGGCCATTGCTGAAGCCGCTGGGTGTAGACGGGGCACCGTTGACGGCTGTTGGTGAGTGACTGCCGTTCATCACTGTGGGAAGGAGAGGGGGGCTGAGGACAACAGCTGAGAGAGGCCGCGGGCTGGAGCCAGCAGGCGTGCCACGGGGGCACTGGATGCCCTGCATGGATGTCCAGACTGGGGCCCAGGTCAGCAGCGGGTGGGACTGGGCCGCCCAGCTCAGAACCACCCCTTGGCCTTGCTCTGGGCTGCACGGTCAGGCCCCTCACAGCAAGGGGGGGACACCACACCAGGACCCCGCCAGTCTGCTGAGGTGTCCGCTGGGATCAGGCAGAGGGGCTTCTCCTCCAGGGAGAAGGGAGGGACCTGCAGGCCTATGTCCCCCTTTCCGGGGATCGGTGGCTCACCCTTTCTGAAAGACCATGACCCTCACCTCTGCCACGACAGCCCCAAATGTTGCCCCATGGCCTACACAGGCCCCATCGCCTGGGCTGACAGGGCTTGGGGTGGGGCAGAGGGCCCTGGACACCCTGGATGAGTGGGGTTGGATCCTGGCCAGGAGGCTCCTGGAGGGCTGCGGTCTGGGGCTGCCACCACCCAGGTGTGAATGCACAGGAGCCCCGGGCTGTGTGGGGAGGACAGGCAGGGGACCGGAGACCCCTGTGATGAGCACACTGCAGGGGTCAGAAGAGTGGCACTGGTGGTCACCAGGGCCCCAACACTGGAGTCAGTATCCCAGGACTGGTGAAGACCTGGGGTCACTGTGCCATGCCCTGAGACAAGACCTTACTCCTCGATGAGCCTGCACCTTGCCTACACCCCAGTCCCCTGGCTTCAGGAGCCTGAGCCTCAATGACCAGGGTCTGCAGATCCTGAGATGTCAGAGATCGTGGGCTGCCAGGGCCCTTGGTAACAGTGGTCGGGGCTCCAGATGTGGGAAGGGAGGTTGCACATGTGGGAGTCCTGAGGCTTATCTGATACATCCAGCAGCCACTCACCTTGCCCCCCTCAACCAGCTGCCGGGGCACCTGCTCCGGGCAGCTTCCTGTGTTCACACACTGAGCCCCTTGCACATTCACCGGCCTGCCCCTGAACACGCTCCCTACATGGTCTGAACCCCTAACACATGCCTTCCCTTCCCCACCTCCACTACGTGCCTCAGCATCCTTACACACACTCCTATGCACACACACACAACATATACTTGTGCCTATACACATGTACACGCATGCACCCGCACACACACGTGTGCACATGCACCCACAAATATACCCATGTACAAACAGACCCACATACACACATGGACATGCACACACACATGCACACACATGTACACTCACACATATACATGCACACACGGACACACATACACACAAGGACATGCATGCACAGACACACCTACACACAAGGACATGCATGCACACATGCACACACGTGTAACTCACACACATGCACACACGTGTAACTCACACACATGCACACACAAGGACATGCATGCACACATGCACACACAAGGACATGCATGCACACATGCACACACATGTGTGCACTCACACACGCACATGCGGACACACAAGGACACACATACACACGTGTACACTCACACACATGCACACACACATGCGCGCGCACACACAAGGACCTGCATGCACACATGCACACACGTGCACACACATGCACACATACAGACACATACACACAAGGACATGCATGCACACATGGACACACGTATACACACACACATGCACACACAGACACATGTGCATATGCAGCCCCACGCAGTCAGACCTGTGTGTATGGTGGCACCCATGTATGCGCGCAGATGCACGTGCACATGGACATCTCTCACTCACTCGGCTGTGGTCCCCAGGCCCACCCCCCGCCCCTCCCCCCATCCAGCTGGGCCTGTGCCCAGGGGCTGAGCCAGGGAGTCTGGGGAGGCGGGCAGCTCAGGGCTGCTGCACCTTGAGGATGGAGTTTCTCGAGGCTCCAGGCCCTCCCTGGACCCATGGCTGAGACCTGGCCGCCTGTGAGTGTGGAGATGGGGAGCAGGAGCTCCTTTCTCGGGGATGGGGATGCGGCCAGGGTCAGCTCTGTGAAGCGGCTTCTGCTGAGTGTCAGGCGTGTCTGCTGTTGACCCTGCTTGCTTTGGCCGCTGGGGGTGTGGCTGTGCCGCTCCAGACCACGCCCACCCTGCCCATCCTGACCAGGCCCTGGGAAGTGTCCTCTGCACACACTCTTGGCCTCACCTGGCCTGGAGGGGCAGCCCACAAGCCAGCCCCCTCCCTGGACCTCAGCCCTCCCCCAGCTGTGGCTCTCCTGGGTCCTTGTCACCCCCTCCACCTGCCCTACAGGCCCGAGGGACACAGCTCCCACTGAGTCCAGCCCCAGGGCTGCACTGTTCCCCATGGGCTCTGGACCTGGCCCATCCCTGGCCCCCAGAGCCCTCTGGTGAGTGCCCTCTGTTAGCCCTGAGGCTGCCGTCTGGTGGGCATTGCCTGCCCCAGATGCTGCCCGCACGTCCAGCTGTGACGGCTGGCTCCGCCCCACGGACCTGCTTGCCAGAGACACCTGCAAATGTCCCTTCCTGACTCGCTGCGCTGGACTGCTGGCCATGAGCCAGGCACCCCATCCGCAGGTGGCAAGGCTCACTATTAACACGCACACTCCATACAATTCCCCAGACGGCCTGCCCCACCGCGGGGTGACCCCAGCACCCATAGGCCCTCAGCAGCAGCTGACACAGCTCTGCCCTCGTGGGCAGGAGAAGCCGCCCTGGCTGGGAGGGGGCATCCTGCCTGAGGCCTCACATCTGCCTGGACTAGCCCAGGGAGGTGAGAATGGGGGTCTGGCCTCAGTTTCTTCATTTGCTAATGGGCCTTGGCCTAAACCCGAGGACAGGTGCCCGGCCCCCTTCCGCTCCATGCTTCCCTGGATCATAGAACCTCTGCTACCCTTCTACCACCGGAAGGAGCTGGGGATGCTTAACCCTGATTGCTTTTGTGTGTTGGGGGGTCACTCATCACTTGTCAATAATTGGCTACCACTTAGCAGAGGTTTGGAAACCACTGGCCGAAGGCCTCCTGTCCTGAGACGGGGACCGAGGACTCAAGTCAGCTCTCCCCTCCCCAGGAGACACCATGCAGTAGGAGCCCGTTTGCCCCTGGTCCGAATGATCTCGGAAGCCTGTTCTAGGGCCTCGAGGGGACACACCAGCCTCGGAGTGTCACCTCATTCGGGGGCTTCCCTCGCTCTTCGGTGGAGAGTGAATGCCAAACACAGGCAGGAAGCGTCCCTGTCCCTCACCCTCTCTGAGCTGCTGTCCGGAGGACCCTCCGATAGAGCAGGAGACCCCACTGTTGTGCCAATTTTCTCTCTCCCTGGTGAGCTCCAGCCGACGCCCTGGTCAAGCGTGATGACAGCCGCCGGCCGTCACCCCGGCCAGGCCAGGAGATGGCCCTGCTGCCATGATGGTCTCAGCTCACCACAGCGCGGGGCTGATTCCCCGCAGCAGAACTGGACTGTCACTGGGGTCTGGCTCTTCCGGAGGCTTCTAAGACGAGCGGCTGTGTCTACCTCCTGGGTCCCCACCGGCGGCTGCCCGCCCCGCCTGGGCCTGACCTCCCTGCAGCTCTCTTACCAGCTTGCCCTCGGCGCCTGGGTCCTCCCGGTGGCCGCTTGCCCTCGCTCGCCCGTGTTCCCTCCCGCGGGCTGCCGGGCAGTCTCAGCAACTTGCTAAAGAGACGCCGAAAATAACCCCCAGCCACAAGCGCTTTCATTCCCACAACAGGTGTGTTACTAAGTTAGACCGCACACGTGTCCCCGGCTGAGGTTTGGGGGCACACACGAGCACCCCTGTGGCTCCCCTGGCCCAGGGGCCTGGGCGGGGGTCGCGCTGGGACAGGGAACCCAACACGCAGCCACTCCCGCCAGCCCCTCTCCCTGTCAGCGCTGTGGCTCCGGGGACACGCTGGGCGCCAGAGCCAGGCCAGGCGCGGCTCCCACAGAGCAGTAAGGACAACGGTATCGCGGGGCGTAAATAATGCAGGACCCATACGTCACCTCCTGCTCAGAGCCTGGGGGCTCCGCGGGGCCACCTCGGGCCGTGCAGGCCCCTGGCGTAGAGTCGGGGCCTGACCTGACCGCACTCGCTGGCTGACAAACTACGAGCACGGCCCTCGAGCGCTTTCTGCCACGGGCCTCAGCTGTGGCTCCGAGACTTGGGCAGAAATGTCCACTGGCGACCGAGCACCCTGCGTGTCCCGGGCCCCGTGTGAGACCAGGAGCGTCTCATGGCTCCTTGTAGTTGCCCTTGGCACTAGGTGCTGGGATGACTGCCGTTTGACAGGTGAAGAAACCAAGGCACAAGTGTGGTACCTGCCCCAGTCACTCAGCCAGGAGGGGTGGGAGCTGGGGCCTGAGGTGGGCCGGGATCTGCCCTTGAGACGGCCAAGCGACTGACTTGCTGTTGACATCGGATCTTCTCACAACTCTGGGATCTGGATCGGCCTTATTCACCCTGCTCTGTGGTTGGGGAAAAGGAGCTCAGAGAGGCCCCCCACCTGCCCAGTGCCACACAGCTCATGAGCGCAGGGCGGCTGTGAACTCGGATCTGACTCGGGGCTCTGCGCTCTGCTCCCTGGGCCTGCCCCCGGCCCCCTCTTCTCTCTAAGGGAGGCAGGGCTCATGAACACAGCAGATGCAATAATAACGGGGGTGCAGGCTGTGGGGCCACTGCCGTGGCCTTCCCAGGGCAAAGGCTGCTGGGGTGAGGACCTCCCAGGAGGCCGCGGTTTTTGTTATTTTACTTACAAAGACAGACCATAGACCACTTTAAGCAGCCATGAAAACGGCCGTGGGGCAGGGACATCGTGGGTCCGTCTTCTCGATCTGTAAGCAAAATAAGAAAAACACCCTGTCAGGAAAGAGCAGGTGGGTGGGCAGGGCCGCCCCTCCCCTCTGTCTCTCCACAGCAGTTTTGGGGACTGGGACTCGGTCACCACCTTGGGCCGGTCCATTCTCTTCTCTGGGCCTCCGTTCCTCTACTGTAAAATAACGGCGTTGTATCGGGGGGTCTCTTAGGGCCATTTCTGGGAGGACTTTCTAGAGCTCAACAAGCCCTGTAGTGTCTCCAACTGGCATGGGTGGGACACGCTGGTTCCTAAAAAGCTCTCTTCCTGGAAGGCGCCCTATAACCCCACTTGGCACCATCCTCAAGGGACCCGGAGCCCAAGCCGACAGGGTGTGAGGTCCATTGACAGACAAACCAGTGGTGGTTCGAAAACAAGGCCCAGCCCTTAGCCACCATGAAGGGAAGAAGCACCAAGGGGGCAGAGATGTGATCTGTCTGAGCTGGAGTCAGTAGGTAGAGCCGAGGCCAGATGGGCTGGACCACTGCAGACAGGCACTGAGCCCCCTGTCACAGGGAGTAATCAAGGGCAGGACGGGCCTTTGAGGGTATCCCGAGCCATCTCAGCCATCCTGACCACCGCCACAGCCATACCGTGGCTTCAACTCCAGGATGAATCTGTGTCCAGGCGGTCATCAGGCAAGGAAAACCAGCTTGAGCCATGGCTCAAGGTCAATCTCTGGCCTGCGTGGCTCCCAGGCTGCTCCTGGGGAAGCTGGGGAGACTCCCACCCCCAGCGGCCAGGGGCATGATGCAGTTAACCACGGCTTTCAGGGAATTCCACACAACTCCGCACAACTCCAAGGCCCCTTGGAGGTGACCAGAGACCCACATGGACACCCCAGCAGCCCAATGACATTAAAGTACCAGCTTCGAGTAGAAGGAACCACCGGCCTCTTGGAACCTCCATGCCCCAGATAGAGCCAAGTCCTCCCCTCCAGAGTTGTGAGCCCATGGTGCACCAGTGTGAGGGGACAGATGGCCGTGAGGGGGGCCCTGAGCCACACACACGCCCCACCCCTGTCCCCAACCTGGAACATCTGGTTCCCAGGCTGGTGCTTTCGGGAGCATGGGTCCTGGACCAAGAAGGAAAGTAGGCCTCGGTCATGCCGGCCACGGCCCGCTGGCTTCTCTGCCTGGGCACCAGACCCTGGAGGGTGGGCTCATCATTTTAGGAGGAGGGCCCATGGCCTTGTGTCTTGGGAGCTGCTAGTGGCGGTTAAATGCCGTGGGAGCCTCCGCCTGTGGCCAACAGGGGTCCAGCCCCGAGGTGAGGGCGGGGTCCGCACGGCAGAGGCAGAGGGGACCCGGCTGGCCAGCAGCTGCGTGATGGGAAAGCCCAGCCAGCCCCTGCAGGCCGACCCCAGCCTGGACGCCTAGGGCTACCGCAGTGAGAGGCCCCGCTCTCCTGGGCCCCTCCCGGGGGGAGGAAAGGGCCGGGGTTCATTCCGGTCTCCATTACATATGGTGACCCTGGCACAGACTGGTCCGAAGAGGAGGACCTGGGACCTTCTGTGGAGGGAAGGTGCAGGGAGTGTGGTGGGAAATCTCTGCCTCAGACTACACACGGGGAGCCGCTGGTACGTTCCACCTGCCCCCCACGGCGTGGCGTGGTCAGGAGGCCCGCTCAAAGCCAGTGTCCTACAGACAAGGGCCAAGCCTGGCCTGACCGCTGAAAACAGCACCTGTCTCCAGGGTCCCCGACGGGGTCACAGCCAAGCCCCAGGGTCCCCGGCTGCCCGGCCTCCGATGACAGGGAAGAACGGACCTGGGCCCTGCGGTCTCGCCTGGGCTCTGGCTGGCGGGAGGTTGTCTGAGGAGCCAGCAGGCTGAGGCACTCGAGGCTCCCTTCCCAGAGACGGGCTTTGCTTGGGTTTCAAACCTGGTGAAGGGTTCCCCACGTGTGGGGCTTTCTGGCCTCTGGACGTGGGGGGAGCAGGTGCCGTGCGGATTCCCTCCACTGCCCACCTGAAATGCTCAGGACACACAGCTAAGCCCCTCATCTTGGGGGGCACAGGATACCGTACCCCCCACCGGCCCAAGGCTGGTATCTCCTCCCAAATGCTCAAGACCCCAAAGTCACTGAGTCACCGATTTTTCTGAGTCAAAGCAACAGGTCAGCAGTGGTGTTTGTGGACTGTGGAAGCCCACCCAGAGACGCTGTGTGTGCCCAGATGCTCACCCCAGGTCAGCCCAGGGCCAGGGAGACACTGGGCGAAGGGCCGGCCCGCCCGCCACATCCCTGGCAGCAGGGCCCCTGGCTGGCACCAGGTCCTGGCCAACCCTCACACCCCACTGCAGCCTGGCTGCCCAGCTCCTCTGAGGCCAGGGCCACCTCTGATGGACTCGCAGCCCTCGAGTAAGCTGCTGGGTGCTGGGAGGGCTCCCCCTGTCCCTCTCTGGGCTCCAAGTGTAAGAGCTTTGACAAAACACTCACGATGTGCTGTCACCGGGTAAGAACTTGTACTAACTCACTTGTCCTCACAGCAGCTCCGTGAGGCAGGGACTGGGGCCCGGCCCGCATTATGGATGAGGAACGCCAGGTCCAGAGAGGTTAAGTAGCTTGCCCAAGACCACACAGCCGCAAAGTAGAAGGACCAGGATTTGAACCCCCAGGGTCAGGCTCTGAGCCATGATGAGGTCGTCCCTCTCAAGGGCCCAATGGTGGGCATTTATGGGTTCAGGGCGGAGGGCCCGCAGCCCTGGCTTGATCCACGGTAATGCTTGGAGCCTCACACGGCTCCAGGGGGCCTGCACTCTGCCCACTTGGTGCCCCAGCCCTTGGTTACTCACTTGTGTGAGGCGTGAAGGAGGGCAGCCGGGTGGCCCCCTGGGACACGGCCGGCGCTGGGGGCGGCATGCCGGGGGGCGTGGAGCGGGGCTGCGTCTTCACCTCGGCGGGCGAGTCGGGCATTGTTGCTGTCTTCT
Source organism: Callorhinus ursinus (assembly GCF_003265705.2). NCBI lineage: Eukaryota > Metazoa > Chordata > Mammalia > Carnivora > Otariidae > Callorhinus > Callorhinus ursinus. The sequence goes on from NW_027397108.1 coordinate 11,048,335, forward strand.
CCTTCCTGTCCACTGCGGGGGGCCACGGGGAGGGGAGAAAAAGACAGGCACAGTGAAGCAGGCTGAGAGGACACGAGGGACCCACGCTGGGTGTGGGCCTGCGCTGCGGGCGCCCGGGGGGCGCCTGGCTCCGTGCACAGCTGGTCCCAATCCCAGGGCCCGGTGTGCCCCAGACAAGCCTCAGCTGTGCCCCCGGGCGGCTGACATCCCTCCCACCTGGGCTCAGAGGGCAGGCGTGGGGGCAGCCCATTTCAGGTGGGCTGGAGGGCGGAGCTGGGAGAATCCTGGGTCAGTGGGAACCGGACTGGGGTCCTTACTGGGGGGTGGCTCTGGGGGGGCTTGGGTTTACTCCCCTGCAGACCAGGGGGCTGGGTGGCAACCCCCAGGCAGCGGCTTGCAAACACTAACTCCGTCAGCGTCCTCTGGAGGGCGTGTGCAGAGATGTCAGCCTCCCCACCCTGTTTCTGATGCTGCAGGTCTGGGGAAGGCCCAAGAATCTGCATTTCTAACAAGGTCCCAGGTGGGGGGGGCTGCAGGTGGTTGGACACCTCTCCCGGAGAAACCATGGTTCCTAGGACCCTGACAGCTCTCAGAGGTCAAAAGCCTCACCCTGGGTGGGGGGGGTCTTCCCAGGAAGGCCTGGGAGGCAGACCCTCTGGGGTGGCAAACCCCTATTTAACCACCTGCCGGCCTGGGTAATTCACACTGTTCTAGACCTGGCCACTCGATATGTGGTCCACAGACTGCTGGGTCGTGTGCCCCTGACCTTGTCAAGATTCCCATGCGGTCCGTGACACTCTGCTAAGGGTCAGGTGTGGAGATGTGCCATACCAAGGTCTGGGAGGGCCCTGAGCCCCGGGGCCTCCACAAAGCAGGGCCCACAGGAAAGGGCCTCTGGGCGAATCTGACCAGCCACACAAACCCTGAGCCAGCAGCTGGTCATTTCTGCAGCTGGAGGACAGTGAGCCCCGGGCCTCCCCCTTTGTCTTAACTCGGGTCAGCCAGTGCCCGGGCAGCCGAAAAACCACAGAGGCGGTGGCTGGGATTTGGGGCAGCCCAGCTGCTCGAGCCGTCAAGGTGGGTGAGCTCTCCCTGTTACGAGGCACAGCCTGTGCGGCCCCAGCCCCTGCCCCGAGCTCACCCTGCTAACGCTGACGGGGTCTCGCCTGGGCCGGGGCTGCACACCTGTTAGCTGCCTCTATGTGACTACTTCTCACGCGTCCTCTGCTTCTCCCCCATTCCCCTCCCCGGGGGCCCCGCAGGACGAGACGGACGCAGACACACACGTGCACCCGGGGCAGCCAGCCCCTGTGGCTGGTGATTAATAACGCCGACAGATGGCATTTACTGTTACCTCGCGCCCGATCTGCAGCAGCCACCCCCTTCACAGAGCGGAGATGTCCGTCGGGGCTCTGACAGCCCTCTGCACGCCGGGGCCCCGCGGGCTGACGGTGAAGAAGACCCCTCCCCGCTGGGCCCCCCGGAGCAGGGAAGCAGCCGGTAATTAGCGGCCACCCGGGCCACGCCGCACCTGCTGTCCACTCAGCTGCAGCCGCTGGCCTCCCTCCCGCCAGGCGCCCTGCCCCCCTGCAGCCCGCCTGTCAGGGAGCTGACGGCCGGGCACACGTGCACCACAGCTGTGGGGGCCCGTCAACACCGTGCCTGGCCGCAGGGCCGGCTGCCAGTCGCTGGTGACAACCAAAGAAGGCAAATGTGGCCGGCCACCGTGGGCCCTGGGCCACCCCTGCAGGGTACAGACCCGTGCCGGCCAGCCCTGGGAGTGACCAGGCCCCCTGGGGCAGGCAGTTCCCCCTGGCCGGCATGGGGGGCTTTTCAGACATGTGGCCGGCTCCAACTCGCCAAAGCCCCTGCACGCTGGGGGCTTCGTTCCGGCCTCACGGTGAGGACAAATGGCACGGAGAGAGCAGAGGGAGCCTGCTGGGTCCGCGCCGCCCACCCCTCCCTGGGCGCTTGTGTGATATGCACGGCCAGGGGTGCGGCCCGCGGGCGCCGGGTGCCAGGCGCCAACACAGCAGGTCCCTTTGAGAATCCAGCTGGTGGGATACTCAGCCCAGGGCCGCCTGCTGAGCCCCGAGGAGGGAACAGGCAGCTCCCTCCAGCGCCCGCGACCTCCGTGGCAGAAAGGGAAGGTGAGGCCTCCCGTTTCCTGAGCAGACACGCAAACGCTCGCGGCTTGCTCCGTGCCCTTGACAGTCGCGACTCCTCTTGCAGAGGCCCCAGGGGGTGGGGGTGCCGCGGCCAGCCCTGGCTCACAGGTACAGAGAGGCGCGGTGTCTGCCACGGGCACACAGCGGGGCTGGGCGCGCCCCCACAGGGTCGTGCGGGTTTGCAGGGCTGCGAGGCCTGCCTGCCCCCGGTGCACCGTGTTCTTCCGGAGGCCGCGGCGGGGCTGGCATGCAGACCTGGCTGCAGGGGGTGGGGGTGGCAGCCCCGGGGCACAGGTGCGCCGTGCGGGACCTCCCGAGTCTCTGGTGCCTTGTTTGAGTCCTGGCTCTGCTGCTTCTCACTGAGTGACCTGGGGGGGGGGGTCCCTGGACCTCCCTGAGTCTTTATTTCCCGATAGAGGGGGTAGCAGTCTGTGCACGCACGCGCTCAGTGAAATTCGGCGGAGGTTTATGGAATGACGGTGCGCCAGGACCCTGCTCTGGAGGCTGCCGTCGGCACAGATCCCACCCCAGAAAATGACAGAGGCCGTCGGGGAGGAGGAGGTGTGGCGAGGGGCAGGAACAGCGTCTGTGCTGCAGGAGTGTGCAGAGTGTTCGGGAGTCTCGGCGAGGAGGTGTGTGCAGGGCCTCCAGGACGGAGGGTACGGAGGGTCAGTGGGGCTGGGCTGGTGCATGTGGACCTGCTCTGTGGGCAGGAGGGAGCCACTGAAGGCTCCACATGGCAGCCAGAGCGAGCCTCAGCTCGCACGTCCACTCTCCTGCCCAACACCTGGCAGCAGCCGCCACTGTGTGTGCGGCTTCTTGCTGACCCAGGCCGCCCTCCCGCCCCGTCTGGGCCGCCGACCACCGCAACCCTCGCCCCTCTCCCCGCACCCAGAGCACCCCGCCGGGAACGCTCCTTCCCTCTTGGTGGTTCTGCTCTGGCCTCATGTCCTCAGGCGACACGCCCCCCACACTTGAGCCCCTCGCCCTCTGGAACGTCGCCCCAGGCGGGGATGACCTTGCCTTCTGGTCCGCCTGTATGCAGGGAGCGTGTGGGGCGGGGACGTCCAGAAGGCTGTGCACACACTCGGTGCAAGACCAGGACGCAGGGTGGACGGGGGTCTGAAGGCCCCTGGGGTCTCCCCGCTTCGGGGCTGGAGGAGCCGGCCGAGCAGGGACAGCAGGGTGGGTCCACTTAGGGCCCAGGCTCGGAGGGAGCTGGATGCTGCCCCCCAGCACGAGTCACTGCCTCTGTGAGTCTTGCTCCTCGCTTCTCGTCTCAAGCCCACCAACTGCCCACCTCCCTGGTGTGTGGGACAGATCAAAGGAGACAGAGGGAGAAATGCACTTAGCAGAGGCCTGGCACACTCACGGTCACACTGCGGGTGGCGGGGGCTGAAGTCACTGTCCTTACCTATCATCTCCTCCCCAACCCCGAAGCCCCAGGCTGTGTGCGAGCCAACTGGCCCACAGCCCCTGCGGCCTGTGGGCAAACGGTAATGAGCTGCTGGACTGGGGCAGCCTTGTTCTCCTGCGCTGGCTTCCTGCCCTGCCCCCTCTTGAGGCTGCTTGCCAAGCCAAGGGCCGCTCCCTGGCCCCCCGAAACCCACAGCGAGGCTCAGACTCCCCACGGCTCTCACGGACTGGTGGCCAGCATGGGGCTGTCTGGGCAGAACCCCGCGCCCATAGCCCCAGGAGCCGGCCGGGCTCTGAGTGCAGGGGTGCAGGGGAGGGGCTCCTCCATCAGATGCTGGGTGCCGGGGGCCAGTGAGGGGTTCAGTCCTGCTTCCTGCCAAGGCTGTGAGCGAGGTCTGGCTCAGCTCCCTGGCAAGGCCAGACCCACCTGGAGACCCTGGGAGGGTCCTGTGAGGCCGCTCGTCTCCTCCCTCCTTCTCAGGTCCCCTCAACGTCCCTGCCCAGTGTCCTCACCCCCATGCTCTGCACACAGCATCTGGTAGAATTCCCCATGCCCTCCCCCCCAAAACGTACTGTCAAGGCCCTCGCATGTCCTGACTCCCCAGGGTCACCCGGCCTGGGAACGGCAGACTAGGCCTGACCTGCGCCCTCCACGCCCACCCAGGCCTCTGGCTCCCACATTCCTCATTCTGGGGTGTTTCGAGGCTCAGTCCCACAGACCCTCCACCTGACAGTGGGGGTTCCCCTGGAAAAGCTCCGTTTAGGGGGCTCTGGTTAGGCAGATCTGGTCAAACCTTACAATGTTAACATATGAAAATAAGGATATCAGCTGCCCCAATGCAGGGCCTCACACGCATTAGTTTGTCTAACCCTCAGGTCAGAAAAAGTGAAGTGACCCCCAGGACCGATTTTTATTAGGAATTCCACATGACAGGCTGGTTATCATGCCCATTTTTAGATGGTGAAGCTGAGGCTCAGGGAGGGTGAGTGACTTGCTCAGGTCTCACAGCCGGAAGCACAGAGGGTACCAGGCAGAGGGCTGAGCCCGGCCCCCCCACCAGCGCCGCCATCACCTGCAAGACCAGCCTGGGCTCTGACCCGACGCTGCCCGGGAACGACACGTGGGCCGAGCGGCACACAGGAGGGGCAGCTGCCTGGGGTCAGAGGTCCCTCATTGTGAGTCAGTGGCGTCTCCTGGGGTCAGAGGTCCCTCACTGTGAGTCAGTGGCGTCTGAACTCGGGCAGGTGAGTGCCCAAGGACCATCCTCCCAACCGCATGGGGCTCCTTCTGATCTCGTCACGCCCAGGAAGAAGAAAGGAGACCCAGCCACCAGCATCCCCCGTGCCCCTCCCAGTTCCTTGGGCAGCAAGGGTGAAGGCACCGCGGTTCTTTCTGCGCAACCCGCCAGGCCCAGCTTGGTGAGTGCAGAGCCCTGCCTTAGCCAAGTGAGGGGCCAATCACACGAGTGGAGGAAAGCTCGGAGTCTGGGGCAGGGACATCGAGCCCCATCACCCGACACCAGGGGTCCCCACCAGTCATCCTGGAGCCCGAGCAGTGTCTCAGCCTGAGGAGCAGCCTCGTGCCGATGCAGGCGGGGGACAGCCAGGGGAGTGCCGGCCCCCACCCATGGTCCTGGCTCAGAGGTAGGCAGACGGGAAGCGAGGGGCCCGTAGCCAAGCTCAACGTACATGGAAAAGAACATTCCTTATGTGAGGGGCCCAGACCGCTGGCTTGTGTGACCTCCCCACGACCCTCGGGGGCCGACGGCGCTCCTCTCCTCTTTCAGATGGGGAAACGAGACAGAGAGGCCAAGTGACCTGCCTGGCTCCCACAGCTGAGTAGGGGGCTGGCCGTGACCTGGGCATCACTCCCACCGGCCCACAGCCCCACAGATGGCAGGTGTCCTCCCACCCCCTTCTGATCCTCCATCTGCCACCCCGTGGAGCCTTTCTCTGTGGCAGTCCCCACCGGCCTCCCAGAGGGCTGGGGGCCTACTGGCACTGGGCTACTGGTGTCCTGGTGCGGGTCTGGGCAGGCAGGAGTCAAGTCATGTCTAGGCGTCCTAGTGAGAAGAGCCAAAGGGGTCCCCCGCCCCCAACCTTGCCTCCCACCCTTGGGAACATTCCCAGACCTTGGCCCGCATGCCACAGGCCCATGGGAGACCCGGCATCTTTCCCAGACGGCGTAGCCAGTCCCCAGCTGAATGTCCCTAATCCATCCACAGAGGAAGCCGCTCTCCAAGCCGGGTGGAGCCGGTGGGAAAGAACATGGAATGTGCCGGAACAAGCCACCCCATCCATCACTGTCCCTGTCTGCCTGTGGTTCCCAGCCTGCCCTGCCTGGCTGAGAACTGGCTACAGCCCAGAGCTCCCAGCCCTGGGGTTCTAGAACCTTCTTCTGCCCGCCTCCAGTCTGCAAAACTGCTGGAAATAGCAAGCCCCTACTTTGATCATTTAGAGTCTGATTTCTGCTGGTACCTCATCTGACCCTTACAAAGGTCCTGGGAAAGTAGGAAGGTGGGCAGGTAACCTGCCTCAGGCCCTTTGCACAGGGAGGGATGGGTACCGACAGTAGGTAACCAAGCCACGGCAATCAAGTCCTGACTGTATGCTGGGCCTGGACCCGAGCGCTCCTCACGAACCAGCTCAGCTCACCCTGCAACAAGCCTATGAGGAGGACAGGTGAGGAAACCTGGCCGCGAACCTAGGCCGTCTGGCTCCAGGAGCCACTCTCTCCGTGGGGTCTTGGGATGCAAGGGCCCTGCTCCAGGGTCTGCTGTCCTGGGTTGGACGCAGCCCCACCCCAGACCCCTCTCCTGGAGCGGACACGTAGGCATGGGTTCCTGAGGCCCACAGGAGGCCGGGGAGGGGCCCCCAAGGTTCCGAGCCCCCCTTGAGTCCCCAGGATGACAGAGGCCAGCCTCGGAAGTATCAGAGCAGAAGGCTTTCCCGGGGCTGCCAGCGGGCAGGGCTCTGGAGTGCAGCGTGGGGGTCCTGCACCTCCTCCGTAAAGGGCAGAACATGGGGGCTGCCCCCCAGGCTCAGTGTCCGCATCCGTACGCAGGAGATGCGGTGTGAGTGCGAAGCGTGCACAGCGATCTCCGCGGTTCTGCTGAGGCCGAGAGGAGACAAACGTCCTTGACGGGGCCTGTGTGCCTGCCCGTCCCTCAGACCTCACACCTTCCTTCCAGGAGCAAAAGGAAGAGAAACCCCCTTTGAGGTCGTCTGGCCAGGACCAGCCTCCCTGTGTGCCCCACACCCCAGTGAGACAGATGGTGAGCCCGCCCTCACTGTCCCCCAAGAATGGAGGGCTCCACATGGGGGCGAGGGGCAGAGCCAGGGGTGGGGCCCGTCTCTGGATTCCTGGCTTCTGCCCTTCGCCGGGCAGTGGGCCAATATTCTAAAACTCCAGCCAAGGTAAACCCATATGCCTGGCTTTCCTAGGAACCAGAAGGGCAGGCTGGCCCCTCTAAGACATATTTCCTACGACTGGTGCACCAAGGCTCCCTTGCCCCTCAACCAGGACCCTGAGTGCTCCTGGCTCCTTTGTGCCTGGCCTGCCTGTCGTCAAGCCTACTCAGCTGCTCCTACCTCAGGGCCTTTGCACTGGCCATTCCCTCTGCCACGGATTCCTTCCCCCAGATTCCTTTATGGCCTGCTCACATCCTCTGTGTTTTGCCCCAAGGCGACCCTCTCTCTCAGTAAGACCAAGTGCCTAGAACAGTGCTGGGCACACAGTAGGTGCTCAATAAATACTTGCTGAATTACAAACAGGACAGTCCACGGAGGCACAGTTCACTGAGAGCAGCCTCCCTAGCGTCACGGGCTCTCTTTCAGCCGATGTGGCTCCTGACCTCCTTCCCCATCGGGTCCAAACCACAGTGTGGCCCACGGGGCAACCCACGACCCTCCCCAAGCTGCCCACACAGCCAGGGCCCCTCTGCGCCACCTCCTTCCCAGGAATGGCCTCCGGGTGGCCAAGCCCTGGCCCAGTGGGGCAGGACTGCCCACTCAATAGATGAGGACACCGAGGGCAGGGAGGTCAGGGGCTTCACCCGAGACCACAGCTCAACAGGGCGACAGAGCTCTGAGCCCCCACCGACCTCCTATTACAACAAGCAGCCCCCACATCGGGCCCAAAGCCCCTTCTAATCACACATCGCCCGACCCCTACAGCCTGACACCAAACTCACGCGGACAAAACACCGCAATGTGTCTGCAGGGAAATCAGGCGGAGCGACCCACGGCAAGGCCAGGGCTGCTCCTGGGCACCCCTCGAGGGCAGGACCCGCCGGATGGCTCCCTGGACTCACACCGCCAACAGCATGGCTGAGCAAAGGACGCTGGCTTGGGGACAGGCACGTGGTCTCCCATGCGGTCTCCCGAGGGGGCAGCTCTGTGGGTCAGAGCAGCGGCCCTCGGTTTGCAGAGCCGCCCTCCCGAGTGCTCAGCACCGCCAGGGGCTCGGCGTCCACGAGAGGGGCTTGCCAGAGAGCAGCACAAGAGACAGGGGCAGCAGGCTGCATGGGAAGACCCCCACACGGTGGTCCCGATACACGTGATGCAGGGGGGCCCCCACCATGGACACAGAGTCACTGCCTCGGAGGCCGCTGAGCTTGGTGCAGGGCCTGGGCCAAGGGAGGCAGCTCCCAGCTCCCATAGGGCCCAGCCCAGAGCGTCCAGCTGGCCAGGCGCCCGGGGCGTGGGGTGCAGACCTCCGCAAATGTGGTCCTGCCCCCGCAGTGACCCTCCTCCTTCACAGCCACCTCAGTCAGCCTGGCCTTGGGCTGAGGAGCATCTTTCCTGGCCCCAGGGTCTCTCAGAAACCTCCCTGACTGGGGGCCCGTGGGTGCATGTGGGACAAACAGGAAATCAGGCATGAACCCCTAGGAAGAGACACATTTCAGAAGGTCTATGAGCAGCGATGGACAGGGGCCACCAGGCTGAGGGAGAGGGGATGGGGCTTGGGGGGCTGTCTGCCTTTGGGGCAAACCCAGGACAGTGGGTGACCCTCCACGTCCAGACAGGTGGGTCTGATCAGGAGGCTTGGCTCCCCCCCGCCCCCCGCCAAGGCCAATGTCAGAGGGGAGGCTTGTCTTTGATCCCCAGCAAAGCGACACGGGATTGTCAGGGGGGTGCGGCCCTAATGAGTTCCAGGCGCTTCCCGCATCTGATTTCTATTACGGCATGCACCGCCCCCATGAAGAAGTCATGATACAAAAACACGGGGATTACTGTTTTCCCCTCCAGTGGTCAGGGTGGGCCTCCCGCCCCTGCGAGTGCTCGAGCCGAGCATGTCCGTCCACAGCCTCCCGCCCAGCCCTCGGGGCCATCCCTCTGGCCCTGAGTCCGCCTGCCACCACTCTTCCCACAGCACAGCGCTGAGCCCCCCGGAATGCCTGCTCCCAGGGCCCTATGACCCCCTGGGCCTGTGGGACTGGAGGCAAAGGTCGCAGGTCACCACGGCAACAAAGCTGGGCTGGGCGTCAGGAAACCAGGGTTCCCATCCTGCCCTGCAAGCAACTGTGACCTTGGGAAAACGACCCCAGCACATGTCTGAGCCTCGGTTCACCCGATGGAAAAATGGGGCCCTTAACTCCCGCTTCTGGGGCAGGCGTGGTCCTGGACGAGGAACCCAGGAGGGCTTCCCAAAGTGGCAAGCCCGCCGTGGCTGCTCACGCCCGTCTCTGTCTCCTGGCTGGAACACCAGCGACTTTTCTAATCCGGGCCTTGGTGTCCACCCCTGTGACGTGGGGAGGGCAGAGCCCACCCCGAGGAGTCCCCGTGGGTGACCCGTGGAAAGCGTCCGGCACTCATGGATGGCGCACATGCTCAGCAAGGGGCGTCCTGCTGTACATGCGTGGGGCCCCGAGGAGGCCCTGCCACGGGGGTCCCGGGGGAAGGGCTGTCCTCCGCACGCCATCCACCTGCCCAAATTTGATTTTAAACTGGTTCCCTTTTGCTGAGAGCTGCTCATGCGCTAGGTCTGAAAGCCTCTGTCCTGAAAAAGCCCCGAGGTGTTGTCAGTGGGGAAACCGAGGCACACAGAGTTGGCAATGTCACCTGCCCTGGATCACACTGCAGGTGTGTCCAGCTCTAAGGCTGACATCCCCAGCTGGTGGCAGACAGAGCTCGTCCCTCCCTGTGGACGTGCGCAGAGCCCACCCACAGGGCTGACAGTGGGCCTCTGTCCAAGGGTGAGGGGGTCCACAAGAGAATGTCGGGGCACAGTAAAGACCCCTTGCAGCCACAGAGGGGGCACCGTGTCGCGGCTGGGCCCCTCCAGCCCTAGCCAGCGGTCCCCTCCAGGCTGGGCTCACTCACCCCTTATGACCCGGCTACACGGCCCCAGGCTGAGAGACCTCATCCCAGACACACGGGGCCTGCCGGTCTCCTCCCAGCATCTCTGGAAGAGCGTGGCACATTTGCACTCTACAGATAAACCTGGGCTCATCACAGGCACAGTAGTGCCCCCTTCTTGCTCCAGGCCCCGATGGGGGGCAGGCAGATGGAGCCTCCCCCACTCTGGGTCCTTCCTCCTCCCTCCTTCCTTCCTGTGCAGCACTCCCATCCTGCCGCAGGGCCTTCGCACCTGCTAGAACACTTCCCCAGGTCTTCACAGGGCTGTCTCCTTCTCATCAGTCAGGCTTGGTTCAGGTCTCTCCCCAGAGAAGCCTTCCCTGACACCCCTGCAGGGCTGCCCCCCCGCCCCTGCACGTCCACTACCTCACCTGACTTGCTTTTCCGTGGAGCACTGGTCTGCACCTGCGCTCATCCCGTGCTGCTTCTCGTTCTCGTCTTTCCATGCACTGCTAAGCCCCAGATGGAGGCCAGAACAGCGCCGGACACTTTGCAGGTCTGCAGCAGACATTTGAAGGTTTGCTGACTGGCCTGCAAGAGAGAGCCAGCACCCCCACCTGCCCTCCTGCTGCCCCAGGTCCCACCCACTCCTCGTGCGTGAGCTCGGTTCCCTGTGGCAGGACGGCGCCCGGGCAGGGCTTGGTGGGGACCTGCCCCTGCCAAGTGGCTCCAGTTAGTGGCTCCCCTGTGTGTGCAGTGCGAAGCGTCTGAGGACTGGGGGCTGTCTGGAGCCTGTCCCACAGCAGTAAGCATGGTTATGGTACCTGAGACCTCCCTCCACCCGTGAGGTGGACACATCACAAAATGACCCAGGCCCCTCACAGTGCGACCACAGCTCTTCCCAACTACTCGACATGGAGTAGACATCCCTGCCCTGCATCTGGGCCGGCCCTGGGACTTGCTCTGGATGCGGTAGAAGTGATGTCGGCCAACTCTGAGCCTGGACACGAGAGGCATCAGCTGCACCCGCTCTCCTGTCCAGCCAGCCTGCTGGAGGATTCCCGTGGGGCAGTCTCCAGTCGTGCAAGGGGCCCAGCCACAGTCAGCAGAGCCGCTGACCACAGACCCAAAAGCAAGCCCAGTGGGACCAGAACTGCCCGCCTAAAGAACTGTGAGCCAAGCAATGGTGGTTATTTTAGCAGCTAAGTTTTGGGGTGGTTTGTTACGCAGTAATAGCTAACTGATACATTTGGGTGTTTAGAGCCACAACATATGGGAGCTGGAAGAGGCCTGGCGACCCCACCGATCAGATCAGACAGATGGCAAATGTTAGTTGCCTCTGAGACTCCTGCCTCTCTGCTCCTCACCCCTCCTGCGGGGGCGGCTCAGCATGGACAGGCATGCTACCTTAGAGAATGCGTTCTCAGGAAACTAGCAAGGACACACGCAGGCGGCTACCTCTGAGAACGTTTATCACCGCACTGTTTATGAGAGTCACAACAGGGTGGTCCCAGTAGAGGGCCAGTTAAGGAAATTCTCGGCTCGACGCAATACGATGCAGACTTAGAAATCGTGCTGTAGGTACATTAGCCTCAGGAACTGGTTTTCAGTATATACTCGCATCATCACACACCCCACAGCAATTTCACTGCTGGGTGCAGATGCAGGTGCATCAGCAGCAAGAACAGGAATACACATCAGCCGCTTTGTCAAAAGGCCCAAACTGGTAGCCATCCAAATATCTATCAAGAGCTGAAGGGGCAAATGTGTTGTGGTATATGAGACAGCAAGGGAATAAACCACCCGTACAGCCATGTGCACCAACACAGATGAATCTCACGTACAGTGGAGCGACAGACACCAGACCCCAGAGCACATGCCATGCAACTCCATTTACACGAAGTTCAGAAACAGGCCAAGTGGTGTTGGCCTCTTACTGTAGGAGTCAGGACGCTGGTCGCCCTGATGGAGACCGAGCGGGGCCCAGGGCAGCTCAGGCAACGTTCGTTATCTGGCACACTGTGCGAGTTCGAGCCGTGGACTTCCATGTGTGGTACTTAAAAACCCACTAACTCCCAAAGATGAGCCCATGGAACACTATCTAATGACACGGGGGAGTGACCCATGCACATCGAGAGGGGACAAGCACATCCAATTCTATCTTGAAAACAAACTCATGCACAGAAGAATGACCAGACATGAATGTGACCCTGGGTCCTGGGTAGAAAGCAGTTCAGAGCCAGCAAGTTCTTTGCCTCTGTTTTCCAGAAGAGCCTGGGATTGTGGTTGGGCCACACAGCCCAGAGCTCCAACCACCCCAAACAAGTGGGGTAGGTGAGACCTTCTCAGACCCGAGCTCTGCGGACGGTTCTGCATATCCCAGTCTTTACGGCATCCCAGCGTTAAGCAAATTGTTAAAAGTCAGGGGAGGGTGGAGAGCTCAAAGCTGCTGGAATGAAAACCTTCCATGCTCTCCAAAGGGCTGCAAACACGATCCAGATGCCGGGCCTCCTCGCCCTGCGGCTGGCACACAAAGGAAGCACATTCCTCACCCAGCTGCTGGGGCTGCACGGCCAGAAGCAGTTCCCTAAGTGCCGTGGGGGAGGCGCCCTGCCATCTGGCCGCCTGCTAGGGGGAGGGGCAGTGGGAGGAAGGGGTACCCTCTTTGCCCAGCACTAGTCCTAGAGCTCGTGGAGCCCTCTCCCCTCGCCCCATGCATGCCTGCCGCCAAGGGGAAGTGCCCATCTGCATGCTGGCACACCTACCTGAGTGTGATCGGGCTGTGGTGCCTCCCATAATGAATGCGGTGGCTGCCTGGGCGGATGGGTCCCCATAGAAAGATAGGTGAGTGGGAGGTGGGTGGATGGATGGATGGACACGTGGATGCGTGGGTGGGTGGACAGGTAGACGGACAGATGATGGACGGGTGGACAGACAGGTGGATGAGTCCAGGTGTGGGTGGGTAGATGGATGGTGCTGTGACTTCAGCATGATGCAGATGATCCCTTCCCAGGACACTCACAGACAGCTCTGTGCAGTAGTGGTAAGAGCCCAGCTCTGGGCTTGGACAGGTAGAGTTCTGCTCAAGGCCTCATCCCTTTGGTGGCCTTCAAGCCTCCTCACTCCGAGCCTTGGCTTCCTCATCTGGGCACTGGGGGTGCCCATTAAGTGAATGCCCCACAGCTGCTCTGTACACACACACACACACACACACACACACACACACACACACCTGGCTAGGACAGAATGGGGAGGGGGCTGGGGACCCCAGGAGGGTGCCTCACCTGGCTGGTGGCTGGTGGGGAGAGTCAGCGAAGGCCTCCCAGGGTAAAGGACGTGTGCACTAAGATCCGAACAGGGGAGTCCAGTAGTGGTTTGTCTCCCAGGAGGGGCTGAGACAGAGTGTGCCGGGCAGGGCCCAGCACAGGCAGTCTGTGGGGTGTGACCCCAAGAAAGGTTGCACAAAACCCCTGGAATATTTTAAAGGTGATCTAATATATATTCAGAGGATCTCTAAAAGGAATCAGAAGGTGCCTTTGGGGAGAAAGGGGGCAGGCCTTCCTTCTTTCTGCATATTCCCTTCATGCTAGCCGCCACCCCTTTTAAACCACGCCCTGAGTTTATCTTTACCTGCTAGCCACCAGCATCACCCGTCCAACCACGAAGGAGACAGTAATGATGAGTAACAGGTAATTACAAACCGGCACGTAAGTTAATATACGGCTAGCACTCCTATAGACTGCTTATTTCAGAAGAGGAATCAATGAAATCCAGGGGGCTCACGGGTCCATGGAAGTCGGGTAGCCAGGCCGCCCTCTGAGGTGGCGGGTCAAGTGGACGGCCCTGGACCCACCATGGGCTAGAGTGTCCAGTGCCAGAGAAGCTTCTAGGGAGAGGTGATGCTGCGGCTGGAGCCTGACGGCTGTGGGGTTTGCACACCTGGAGAGAGGCTCAGGGCACAGCCCCTGAAGCCGGGCAGCTGGAGTGCACGGGAGGGCGGGACGGGAGGTCCAGCCCGTCTGTGGAGGGTCTGGAAAACCCCGCCAAGCAGTTAGGAGTCTCGGCTGCTGGCGGGGAGGTGCACAGAAGGCTTAACTGATCCCCAAAGTGTTTTCGTTGTTTGAAAAACGTGCAAATTGGCTGCATATCACCTTGAACTCTCCAGAGGAAAGCTGCCAAAATTTTAAATAATAATGCTGCCCATATGAATGCTAAATAATAATTAGGGTCTGGCGCTTTATCCTGCACGTGTCCAACTGAGAGCCTTTCTCCTAAGTGGCAGATGCTCCTCCTACCAGCACCAGCCGCACAACGGCCGTGACCTGTGTGGACCCGCTTCGCCTGTCACTGTCCACAAAAGGCAGAAATGCAGACAGGCCTGAGGCGCCCAGGACGTGGCGGCCTCTCGGAGCCTCACGGTCGCCCCCGAGGGGTGCAGACACTGTCCCCTGCCGACAGCACCCGAGGGGCCCCAGGAGAAGCCCTGCAAGCAGACGCCCAAAGGGGAGCGGATGTGAGGAGGAGGCGCTGGCAGGCCGGGGCGTGGGGACACGGGTGGGCCAGCTGTGCTGCAGGATAGCCCTGACGCGCCCTCCCCACAGATGCAGAAGGGACCCACCCGCAGGTGCGCCTGAGCTGTGGCGGGTCCGCCCGCACCGCCTCGCCTCGATGCATCTGTGGGTCCAGGACCGGGGAAGGGGCAGACCTGAGGCTCTCTTGGCCCCACCTAGAGACCTGCGAAGACCCACCACCTGACATCACAGGGTTGTCCTCTCGCCTCTGCCGTCATGGGGGCGCGGGGGCTCCTGGCCGAGGTCACGCTTCCTCTGGCAGAGTCCCTGGGAAGGCAGGAGGGCAGTCTGGCAGGGACCTGGGCCCTCACCACCCTCACTTCCCAGATGCTCAGAGAGGTTCAGGTCCTGCCTCCAGGTCACACAGCCCTGGAGCAGGGCTTAAGTTCCCTGCTCACGGCCTCAGATAGCCACAGCTGTGGTTGATTTTTATGATTGAACGTCCGCACTGCGGGAAAGGCCTGGAGGCAGGGTGGCCTCACACCATGTCCAGGAGGGAGGGAACCCAGCCCGTCTCCAGGCGGCTGCTGGTCACTCTCCTCGGGCACCCTGAGCTGGGATCTCTGGGCCACTGTCTTCCCAGGGCCCTCTCCCTGGTGGATCCCGGAACATTCCACCTTCTTGCCCCAGGAACCGTCAAAATGTCCCAGAAATTCCAGGCGTACCTCACCCAGAAGGCACAGCCCAGACTCCTGCCATGCAGGTGGTGTCAATGGGCATCACACGTCCCGTTTTCAGTGCAAAGAGCTTTCCGTGCGTTCGCCGCGTACCTCCGGCCAAGCTTTCCCACTGGTCACAAGACCCGCTATCTACCTGCTTCCGGAGAAGTCCGCCTCGCGCTCGGGGTGAGCCTGCGCGGGGGGCCAGACGGGCTGTCATCGGCAGGTAGGGAAACACTGCTCCCGCATCGCCCCACCAGCAGGACACAGGACGAGGAAAGGGGTCCCCCCTCCCCTCCCCAGCCTCTGTGGCTGGTCCTCGTGGAGCCCTCCAGATATTTCCAGACACTTCTGTGTACATGAAGTCCCTTGTGGGTTTACCCTCTAGGAAAAGGCAAACACGGGCACCCACAAGTCACACCGTTCGATGCCCAGCCTTTCTCCGTGGGCGTTTTCCCCAGAGACGACCTGGAGGCTGCGCTCGGGCTGCAGGGCCTCGGCCTCCTCACCCGGACTCCTGAACCCCGGGGATAATCCACTCTTCCTCGGACAGTTAACAGGGTATCCAAGCAAAAGCAAGTGCGTATCAGGTTTGCCACGGCTGCCAGGCGTACAGTAAGCACCAACTTAGGACCAACCTATAAACAGGCAACTCCCTGAGCACTTGCGCCCTTGAAGGCGCTCCTGGGAGCTCTCCACGCACACTGGCTCATCTGTGCTGCCCTCGACCCCGTAGAGGAGGACGAGGCCCGGCCCCGGGCCGCTGTTCCCCCGGCACATGCGGAGCCCCGATGCAGCCCCCTTCTTCGCTGAGACCTCCTGTGACAACGGAAGGTTCTACGGCTGTGAGCCACGTGCACCACGAGCAAGGTGGCCGCGTGACAAAGACCCGAATCCAGACTTCCACTCCGTTACTGAATGCGGTGCGCGGTGCCCATATCGGAGGCACAGCCCCACCACACCCGCCGGCCGCCACCAGGAGCCAGCGTCCCCACGACCTAGGAACAACACCTCCTCTCTCTGAATTTAAAGAAAACAGCCTCCTCTGGAAGCAAACCTTTTAAACAGATGTTCCCTCTTGGCATGAGCCTCCTGTGCCGCCCCCCTCCCCCCCCCCGCCGCCCGGCCTCCCTCGAGGCGGGGCCTGCTCGGCTCTCACACCGAGGCACAGGGGAGACCAAGTGATTTCAATTCTTTTTAGGAGGGGGGAGGAAAATATTTTTAAAAATGTGTTTTACAAGCCTGGCTTTGCCATTGTTTATGTAAACAGGTAAATTGTTTCCTGCCTCAATTAAAAACATCTGCCACATAAATGAATACCAATTAACTCATCCTGTTTTTAATTACTCTGTTAATTACACGCAGGCAGCAGAAAGGATGGCTGGGAGTAGGGGAAGCCGAGTGCGTTCCCTCCCCCAGCTTGGCATGGATCCGGCATGTGTCTGGCTCCTGGTGGATGAGGGGGGCAGGGGGGTGGTGGCACGGTGCCAGCCGGGATTCCCCAATCCGGCGCTGGAGAGTGGGCACCTCTTCCCGGGGCACCACGGCTCTCAGCAAGGAAGGAGCAGCCCCCTCCCGCATGCCCTCTGTCCCCACCACCCTCCTGCCCCCCACGCTGCTCCCAGCCCCACGACTCTGCCTCGTCACGGGAGAGGGAGGAGGGGCCTTCAGGGAGCCCCCTCATATCTTGGCCCCATTTTGCTGGGGAGGGAGGCGGCCAGAGGAATGGAGGCCTGGATCTCACCCAGGAAGGCCCGGCTCGGGGGATCCAAGCTAGACGCTGCTTAAGGACGCTTGTCTTATGCCTGCCTTGCTGGAGCCTGGAGCCCGCTCGGAGTCGCCTCGTGGGGACCCCCACCCGACCCCTCACCAGCCCTTCCTACTGTCCCCCTCCACAGCCAACACCACAGTTTGCAACCACGCAGCCCTGCTGCCCTGTCCAGTCCAGCATGAGCAGGAGGTGCTCAGGGACACGCACCGAGGATGCACGACCCTGCACTGACATAGGAGGACACAGCCCGTCCAAGGTCCTGGGGCTCGCACCTGCAGGGAGAGTTCAGAGCCAGGACATTCCACAGCCACGCCCCGGCTCTCTCCTTCGTGGGGCATCTCGGGGTCCACCCTCCACCCAGAACGGCACACCCCGCCTCCCACAGATGCGTGTGGCTATCGAACGGTGGCCCCATCCCTTTCCCCGGGTTTTCTGGTTTGTAGATGCTCAGATGGTCAGAGCTGGCTGGCTCTCAGAGCCTGTCCGGGCTGAGGGGCCCATAGATCACCACCCACATGCCAAGTGCAGCCAAGTGGGCGTCAGGGCTGCTCGTGAGAAAGAGAAAGAGGCTGGGGGCTCCTGCTGACTCAAAGGGAGGGAGGGCCGTGATCCTCTAGCCATGTCTGCCTGGGCATTGGTGTGGACAGAGATTGATTAGTCATGTCTGCCCTGGGCATTGGTGTGGACAGAGATTGATTAGTCATGTCTGCCCTGGGCATTGGTGTGGCCAGAGTGGGCCAGTTCTCTGTGTATGTCAGTCCACACCTTACTCCACAGGTGGAAAACCTGATGCTCACAGTGTTCTAGAACATTCTGCCTATCCTACTAACTGTGGGTGCCGCTGCCTGTACTGGGGGGCCTTCTCTGGGAGGTGGGCCAACAATACACAAATGGACAGGCCAACCCCAAGGGCAAATCCCTCCCAAAGCTGGGTGCCGGCTGGCAGCCCTGAGATGCTGGCTACAAGCCGCGGCCTGGAATCCCGTCCCAACTGCGGAGGGAGGACAGGGACACAGCCAGTGCTGACTGTAATCCCTCCGACAGCTTGTGAGATTGCCTGTTGTTTAATAACCATAAGGAAAACTTAAAACGTGTTACTCCTTCCAGGGGCACAGAGGGGTTAAGTGACCGCCCAAAGCACACGGCTAAGGACAGAGCTGGGGTTACGACCCAGTCCGGGCAGCTCCACACGGGACCCAACCTGGTTCCTCCAGACATCCCTAGTCTCCCCTGTTTGGCAGACGGGGTGGGAAACCTACAGGAGCGTCCCAGCATGTCCCGGACACACAGCAGCTGGGGAGGGGGTGGGTACAGCCTTTGGGTTTGAGGTCCAGCGTATACCCACGTCCTGGCCACGGGCTGTGGGCTTGTTCCCTTGCTGGCCGTGGCCTCAGCACTTCCCTGAGAAACGGAGGGTGCTTGCCTGAGGATGCTGGGCTCTCTTACAGGTCTCTCTGCCTATTGCTTCCTGCTTGCTTCTCCTTCCAGGCTGACCTCCTGTGTGCCCTCTGGTGCTTCCCTGAGCTACTGGGGCCCAAGACCCCATTTCTCAGGACCCACCCTTCATATGGTCAGTGGGACTTGCAGCCTCAGACCTCAGCCCAGGGTGAAGGTCTCCTCCAGACCCTCTGCAACGTCCATTTCCTTCCCACACGCACCAGCCATCGTAAGGATCTGGGCTGAAGCTCTGGGGCCTTCTACCCAACGTGAGCAAGAAAATGCATCTAATAACAGTGACCTCATTTGGGGGCAGGGGGCTCCCTACAGCACAGGGGGTGGCCACCGGGTCCTGACGAGGGGAGTCCCGTTTTCACGCACGGACGCCGGCTCATTGCACAGAGCCTCAGCCTGTGTCCGTGCCCAGCGGCTCTCTGGGGGCAGCCAGGAGGCAGAGTCCGTCCCCAAGGCCTGTCCCTCACTGGCAATGCTGCTGGCCATGGCTGGTCCAGATGCGGGGGCCTCCCCCGTCACAAGGAGGAGCGCAGACACCCACTGGTCGTGGTTTCCTGCGGAGACAACAGCAGGGAGAAGACCCTCGGTCCTGGCACCACCCCTATGCCAGGGCACGGGTTCAGGGTCAAGAGGCTCCACGAACACTCCCGAGAGGCCGTATGGGCCACAGAGAGGGCCGCGCGCCGCGGTTTAACCCCAGTGACTTTGGGCCAAGACTTACCCTCTCTGTGTGAAGAACGAATTCGGGGAGGCTGACCTTGCCTGAAACTGAAGGAGGGGCTTCTCCGGCCCCAGGAAACATTTCTGCTCCAAAGTGCAGTGTCGCACTGTCCACATCCCCCGGGTAAGACAGGCAGCGGGCCGATGTTTATACAGACGGACGGTCCCGGGACAGCTGGAAGCTGCTGGTCAGCGGGCGCTCACTGGGGGCAAGCCCAGGGTTCGTCGTCCACACCCTGCTGCCGCCGCAGGCTGGGCCACTTCCGAGGGGCATGGGGAAGGCAGGAGCCTGGGTCCCAGCGCTCACACTGCCCCGACCCCAGGACGACGGCCACGTCTGTTGGCAGCCCGGCCCCCCCGCCAGGCTTGGGACGGCGCCAGGCGGGCAGATGGGCCTGGTGCTGGGGCAGCCACGGTGGCAGCTGTGCTGGGGGAGGTGAGAGTGGGGCCGGCCCACCGCCTGCCTCCTAAGCGGGAACCTTCTGTGTGTTTTGACTCATTCCACCAAATGGTCTCACAGAAGCTTGAGGGGACCTGGGGCAGGTTCCTGCTGAGTCAAAACAGCCCCCAGGGGGTTTTCTGTAGGGGTGGCCCCTAAGGTGGGTGCAGGGCCATCTCCCCTTTGGCAGCAGGGAAACCCCGGGCTCAGAGAGGCTAGGGACGGGCCCGGCGCTCCCCTCCGGCCCGATGGGCTGGGCAGGGCCCGTGGAGCACCCGGTGGCAGGTGCAGAGTCTGGCTCGCATCCGTCTGGGGGCTGCCCTGCGTTCCTGGGGCCGCTGCACCCTTGTCTCCTTTGAGCCCTCGGGCCAGACCCCACATCACATGGTGACTTATTTTTTAAAGAGACAGGCGGAGAAGGGCAGTGGGTGGAAAGACAAGGGTCCGGCCTCTGGAAGGCCCCTGGGCCCCACCCTCACCGGCAGGCTGCTCCTCGGGGTGGGGGAGGCCAGACTCCCTCCCCCCTGCTGTGAAATGGGAATGACTGTGCCCGGCCGGCAGGCACAGCAGCCGCCCAAGGCCCGGACCGGCTGGGCGTGAGCATCAGCTGGGCTCTGGGTTATTCAGGTTCACACAAGTTCCCCTTCCGACGCGGAGCTGGACGGACCTCCCCCTCCGAGGGCCGCACGGGCGGCTGCTCTCCGAACATCGGTCTGCCCATGGCCATGCCGGTTTCAGGGACAAGCAACCCCCCGACCGCGTCCTCCGGCCGTGCGGCTGGCAAGGGGCCAAGCCCTGGGAAACGTTCCAAGCAGGGGTTTTCCGTGCATCGTAACAAGGCCAGCAGCCTGTGGTCAGCCAAAGAGCTTTATTTAGGAAGGACCAGCGGGACTGATCCGGGGGCGCCCCACGGAGGGGTTGGTTAAGATGAAGGGTCCCTCTTGGGCCCACAAGCCGCATGTGCCAGGCGGCCCGCGGGCCGGAAGGTGCAGCTCCATGTGGGGATCTTCCTCAGGAACAAAATGACCTCTGCGGTGTGGTCCTGAGGGTGGGGACTCAGGCAGAACCCCACGGGGCCACAGGACCTCCTGTACGTGCTCCAGCGCAGAGCTGGGCTCACGGGACACACGCTTGTTTTCACGCCTCAGTATTAAAGCCGCCTCTGACCCGCCAAAGCCCCCTGTGCCCGTAGGGCGCCTCTCTCACCAGGCTCTGTCCCCTCCAGTCCCCCTCCCATGCACAGCTCCACCCACGAGTCCCCCTGGCTGGTCCTCACATGTGCTGGGCATGCTCCTGCCTCAGGGCCTTTGTGCTGGCTGACCCCTATGTCAGTCCCCGTGCTGGCCTCCACCAAATGTCCCACCACCAGAGAAGCCTGACCGGACTGCAACCTCCGCCCAGCCTGAGGCCCTCCCAGGAGCCCTTGGAGGAGAAAACATCCCCGTCTCCTTCATTTATTGTCTGTCTCCCTCCAGAGAGTAGCAGCCCACACGGGGAGCAGTCTGTCTGCTTGACTCTGGACCAGTGCCCCGCACACAGTAGGTGCTCAATTGTGACTTGTCAAAGGAACGAGCAAGCACCACCTAACCCTGGCGTTCTAACCGACGATGCGTCCCAGCTCCATGCCACGTGGCTCCAGGTCGCCCGGGAGCAGTCACGCCTGCCGGGGTCAGTTTCCTGGGTTTGCGTGAGTCGGGGGGCCCCTGGAGCCCGCATGCCAACCCCATCATGGGAGGTCAGGGCAGGAAGGAGGGACTGGATTTCTGGGGCACATGAGAGCTCCCTGTCTTCAGATTCAGAGAAATGGGGAGGAGTTAACCGTGCACTCTGGCCAGGACCTGGGGGTTCAGATTCCACCCTGTGTCCAGACCGGCTCGGGGAGTGGAAGGTCCACCAGTCCCTCTGCAGGGACCTCCCTGAGAAATGGCATAGGAGGGAGTTTGGCTGAAGACACACGCCCCAGCGGACCCCAGGCTGCCTCCCTGTGCGGCCTCCAAGCTCACGAGGCTCATGGCCCTAGTCCCGCCTAGAGAGCAGAGCCTTGGGGTAGGGGGACAGTGGAGCCGGGTATGGTGGCGAGAGTGTGCCGGCTGACAGGCCGCCCTGTTCCAACAGCTCTTCTTACAGATTTGTCCCTCAGAGTCCAGTGGAGGACTGAGCCATGTGTGGCCACGTGGCCCAGCCGTCCCTCTCCTCAGTGGGCCCCCCAGAGACCTGAAAGCACACGTCCCACAAGACAGGCGCATGAACGTACACGGCACAGGACCCACCATGGCGAGAGGGAGAAACCACCGGGAGCCCGTGCGCTGTGAGGGGCGCACAAGGTGTGTCTACGCGGCAGTCAGCACTGTTGGTTCTGTGAGGAGGGACGTGTGACAGAGGCGACCACATGAGCAAACCCCAAGCACAGGGGAGAACAGCCAGTCACAGACGCCACAGGGCGCACAACCCAGTCCACTGAGATGGGCACAGATTTGTGGTTGTCAGGGCTGGACACGGGGGTGGCAGTGAATCCTAGTGGGGACAGGGTCTCTCTGGGGGGACGACGGTGTTTGGGAGCTAGACGGTGGTGAGGGTTGCACCACAGTGTGAACACACTGAGGGCCACGGAGGTGTGCTACGGCAGCTCCTGCAACCTTGAGTAAGATCCAGAAACCCCACTTGTACGTGTCCAGACAAGAGAAGGGAAAGCGGGGTCTCAAAGAGGTGTCTGCGCCCCCACGTTCACATCAGCGTTCCGCATGACAGCCAAAGGCTGGACGCAGCTCAAGTGTCCATCGGCAGAGGAATGGTAAAAAAATGTGGTCCCTGCACACGGTGGAGTATCACAGGAAGGCTATTCGGACGCCCGCCACAGTGTGGTGGACCCGGAGGGCACAATGCCGAGCGAGGTCAGCCCGTCTCAGAAAGACCAAGACTAAGATTTCCACCGACACGAGGCCCCAGAACAGTGAGACCCACAGAGACAGAAACGACTGGGGGTGTGGGCAGCGCGCTGGGGACGGACGGAGCTCCAGTTAGGGGGGATGAGGAAGTTCTACCAGTGGGCGGCATGGTGGTCGCACAACAATGTGAGTGTATTTAACGCCCCTGGACTGACCCTGAGAAATGGTGAAGGCGGTCAGTTTTATGCACTGTGTATTTTACCACACCAATTAAAAAAAAAAAACCTACTAGGGAGACTGAGGCCAGGCAGGATGTGACTTCCCCACTTCCTCCTTCCATCAGCCCGTCTACACTGCTACTAGCACAGGTAGTGCTGAGAGCCTGAGCTGAGCGTGAGGGTCATGGGTGTGTGACAGGGGCCAGGTGGACCTTCCTTCCTTGGTGGCCACGGCCTGACCTGCCAGCACCTCGAATGTGGAAGGACCACAGCCTCCCTCTTCCCAGGCTCTGCGTCCTTGCTGAGCTGAGGGACCCATCCCTACAAGTGGGCAGGTAGGGTGGTGCCCTTGCTGACCCCAACTCTGGCTCTCCCCTGGGGCTGCAGGTATTGAGAACAAGAATAGAGGCCAGGCCTGGGTAGGCTGGTGACATGGGGGCCTCTACCTCTATGTTCCCTACACCCCATATATGTAGGCATGCCCCAGGGGGTCTCATTGGGCTGAAGGCCCTTGTGATGTGAGGGTTACCAGACAGGGAAGGGGTCCAGCTAGCATCTTCAGGGGTTTCAGCCTCTTTGAGAATCACATACAAAGTCCTCCAAACACATGTTAGAGTGAAGTCAAGTCCAGTTCACAGCCAGCCCCTGACCTGTGTCCTCAACCTCAAAGCCCCAGACACTGTACAAACTATGACCTTGACTTAGAAAGAGAAATTGTGCCTACCCTGGCCAGACAGGGCCAGGTGCTCTGCTGGGTCCCTCAACCAGGTATTTAACTACCAGGATTGCTGAAATGCAGAAAAGTTTTCACATGGATAGAGAAGAGCCTGAAGGACCAGGCCACACAATATGCCGAGTGAGGACTAGTGTGTGGGCAGTGTGGTGACAGGCATCCTGGGGACAGTCCATACAGATATGCTGACAGGTGTCCTGGGATAGTCTGTGTAGATTTGCAATGATAGGCGTCCTGGGACAGTCCATGTAGATGTGTACTGACAGGTGTCCTGGGACAGTCCATGTAGATGGTGGTGACAGGTGTCCTGGGACAGTCCATGTAGATGTGTAGTGACAGGTGTCCTGGAAC
>NW_027397108.1:11072027-11072470 GCF_003265705.2 Callorhinus ursinus
TGTAGATGTGTAGTGACAGGTGTCCTGGGACAGTCCATGTAGATGGTAGTGATAAGTATCCTGGGACAGTCCATGTAGTGTAGTGACAGGTGTCCTGGTAGTGACAGGTGTCCTGGGACAGTCCCTTAGACGTGTAGTAACAGGTGTCCTGGGACAGTCCATTAGATGTGTGTGACAGGTGCCCTGGGACAGTCCATGTAGATGGTAGTGACAGATGTCCTGGGACAGTCCATTAGATGTGTGTGAAAGGAGTCCTGGGACAGTCCATAGAGATGTGCAGTGACAGGCGTCCTGGGGCTAGTCCATGTAGATGGTAGTGACAGGCGTCCTGGGACAGTCCATTAGATGTGTGTGATAGGTGTCCTGGGATAGTCCACGTAGATGGTAGTGACAGGCGTCCTGGGACAGTCCATAGAGATGTGCAGTGACAGGCGTCCTGGGAT
>NW_027397108.1:11072480-11080720 GCF_003265705.2 Callorhinus ursinus
GTCCTGGGACAGTCCATGTAGATGGTAGTGACAGGCATCCTGGGACAATCCATGTAGAAGGTAGTGACAGGTGTCCTGGGACAGTCCATATGGATACTAATGACAAATCCCGGCAGAGTCCATGTAGATATATTATAGTGACAGGTGTCCTGAAATGGTCCATGTAGATGTGTAGTGACAGGCATCTTGGGACAGTCCATGTAGATGTGTAGTGACAGGCATCCTGGGACAGTCTACGTAGGTGTGTGGTGACAGGTGTCCTGGAGATAAAGTCCCATCTCTGAGTCCTCTGCTAGCCCTCTCACTGGATGCTGACTTGGGTCTCCGGTTTGTGGGGTCCTGGCTGGGGCTGGCATATTGGGACTTGTGAGGCGGTCCCCCCCGAGTCTGGGGACACTTTATACACAGTTCCCAGGGGCTGCAGTGCAGGAAAGGCCAGCTGGGGGCCAGATGCTGCCGCGCACTGCTGTGGCGGTCACTCTGGACAGAGGCCAGCCCTTGGGCTCCCCATGAGTGCCCCAGAGCAACTGCTCTCTGGATAGCTAGGTCAGAGGTCACACTTCCTTCTGGCCTGGTTTCCACACCTGTACACACACATTATACACTCATTCACACACTCACACACACACGGAGTGAGCTACTCCCCTTCTGGCTGGACACCCCCCCACACATGTACAGGGCCCTCCACCCTTCCTCATGAGGCAAAGAGGGACGTGTAGGTGGTTGAGAAGTGTGCCTTTTTAGGAAAGAAGCACCCTCGGCTGCCACGTTCCCACTGACACTCAGACTGCGGGACAGAAGGGGCCTCCGGGCTGACGCTGGGAGCTCCAGGTGAGACATGCAGGGCAAGGGTAGCAGGTGCAGCTCCTCCTGGACACATACACTGTCTGGAGACTGACCAGGACTCAGCATCGCCCTGGACGCCTCCCCCAGCAGTCCGACTCTGACCACCACCACCCCCAGAGCCCTGGGTCTGGACACTGCCTCCCTGTGTCTCCCCATGTTCTGCCCTGGACGGCCTTCTCAAAATGCAAATCTGACCAGCCCCCGCCCCAGCCAGCCGGGCTCATGGGGCTCCAGCGACAAAAGCCAGAGTCCTCTCTGCGTCCAGGGTCCTGCCATCTGGCTCCACAGCCAGCCTCCCCCTGCCTGGAGCCCCTCCCTCCCACCTCTGCTGCCTGCCACTTCCGTGGGGCTGTCCCCAACGTCACGCTGCACAGTGCCACCTCAGCACTGGTCCTCATCTGCGGATCGTCCGGGAATTCCCTGTGCCCTCTGCCCTGTTTGTCCGACACGGCAGCCATGAGCTGGCCATCGTGGCTGGCCAGAATTGAAATGCCCAGCATGCAAACGCATACAGAACTTCAAAGTCTCGGGCGCCTGGGTGGCTCAGTCGGTTAAGCGACTGCCCTCGGCTCAGGTCATGATCCCGGAGTCCTGGGATCGAGTCCCGCATCGGGCTCCCGGCTCAGCGGGGAGTCTGCTTCTCCCTCTGACCTTCTCCCCTCTCATGCTGTCTCTCTCTCTCTCAAATAAATAAATAAAATCTTAAAAAAAAAAAGAACTTCAAAGTCTCTAAAAAAAATGGCCTCAACAATTTGCAGAGTGAAAAGAACATTTTGAGTACATTCGGTTCAATAAGACATACGATGAAAATTGCACTGGTTTCCCTTTTCTTTTTTTTTTTAAACACGGCTACGATCTAAATTGTCACACATGGCCACCTTGCGTCGTGGCCATGTCGGCTTTGCGCGTGGGTGCTGGGCACAGCTCCGGGCCCACCGAGGCTGGTGTGAGCCAACGCTTCCTCACAGGAGCTGCCCTTCAGAGAACCTCCCGCAGGATGTGGCCTCCGGGGCCCAGACGCGCTCGCTCACATCACACGGAAGAAGCAGATGAAACTCCAAACTTCCGTGAGGCACCCAGACAGGCCACATCTTGGTGACAGGGACTCTCCGTACCCAATCAGACCGCGGGCACCCGGGTGGAGAGGGTCTCAGCCCAGACCCCCACCCCCACCCCGAGCCGCCACAAGAGGGCGCGCTTCCCGTGTAAAAGGCGGGAGCAAGCGGCCTCCGCAGGACGCCCCAGCGGCTCCGAGGTGCGCGCCCCGGGACAGGACACGGAAGCTCGAGGGCCGTGACCGGCGGGGGGGGGGTCACACCAGATGGCCCCCCCACAGCTGGGCGGCGTCCATCCTGCACCCTGCCTGCAGACAGAGCCCGGCAGGACCAGCCCAGCAGCCCCTGCGAGGAGTGGCCCAGCCCAGCCCCAAATGCTCAGAAGGACACGGTCTCTAGGACAGCAGAAGGGCCACCAAAGGGACCCGTGGCTACGCCCGCCGTGGACATGCACTCTGTCAGCAGCGCACATGTCTCCTCTTCTTTCCACCCCAGACACAGCCAAACGGACACAGAACAGTGCCCTCTGCCAGGGCCAGCAGTCCTGTTCTGACTTCTCGGGCGCAGGGGAGAACAGCGGGAAAGGGTCCAGGCTGGGCTGCTGAGGCTGTGCAGGGCTGCAGGGGGCGGCCGAAGGAAGAAGTGGGGGCCACGGGTTCCCAGGGACCCCAGATGTTTGGCGACCCTGGAGGGGCAGAGACTCAGGTGCCCTGGGTTCCCATGGGTTGGAAGCCCACCTCTGCCACCAAGTAGCCACGGAACATGATGGTCTCAGCTTCAGTGTCCCCTCCATGAAATGGAAGGGGAACAGGGCTGGTGTCCCCATATGTGGGGAAGGGGGTCAGCAGCGTGGGGCCTGGGCTGTGCTGCCAGACGAGTAAGCGCCTGCACAGGGCTGCCTGGGAAGGAGAGAAACAAGGGTTCACCCTCCGCAGAGCCACTAGATCCCCACACTCACCAGCCAACCCCAGGACGGCAACGGGTACCCCCCAGAGCGGGAACGTGATAGCCACGTCCACAGGCCAGTGATAGCAAGGACGGACCCCGTGCCCACACACCTCGGCACCATCTGAAGGGGGAGGGGGCCCTGGGACTGCGCTTTGCATTTCAAACTGGAGACACAGAGAGGGTGAGAAATTTGCTGATGTCACACAGCCACTGGGAGGGGAGCTGGGATTCCAGGCCAAGCAGCAGGACTCAGAGAAGCTGGCATGCTGCCCATCCCTCCCATTGCCTCAGCCTGGCTTTCCCGGCTGCTCCCAGGTCAGGACCAGCCAGTGAGGATTTCCTTGTGAGCCATGTTCAGGGCCATGGGGCTCACAAAGCGCCCTCCCCACCAGCCCCGGTCTCCTTCTGCCCTGCCCCCCCCCCAAAGACTTTTCTCTGCCCCAGTAGACAGACGAATGCACCTGTGCCTGGAATCCTCCCCAAACCTCCCCTTCCACGTCCGCCAGGCTCCCAGCCTCGGAGGCACCCCGGCTCCCGGTGGTGCACAGCTGAGAGCGTGTGGGTGGACAGCAGAGCAGGAAGACACATCTTCCTTATTACGGCCAAGTGCATCTTTGTTTTCCTTCCCAGTGACATCTGGCTCACCGTGAGGTCCCAGGAATTACAAAAAGCAGAAGTCTTCACTTCTGTTTTCGTGCTGCAAACAGCACGGGTGGGAAGCGTCTTCTCGCACGTCTGAGGCTCCAGCTCAGCCGTCTGCCCCACGCCCCAGGTCGAGCTGTGCGCTCATAAGTGGGAACTGGGAACCAATTATTTATCACTGTTACATCATGAGTTTCCATCCCGCACGCCAGGCCTCGGCCTGGGTCTTTCCACTGATGCTATAAGGGCGGTTTCCACTCCAGGAATGTGTCTCCAGATACCAAAGCCCTTGCTTGCCTTTGTGTTCTTGGCTAAAGGCAGTCCTCCAAAGCACTTGGGGGCCGGGCCACCTCCTGCAGCCCCGGCCTTCTGCACGGTCTTATCCAAGCCCCACATGAAGGGGGTCCCAGCCTGGGGGGAACCTTGGACATAGAACAAGGCCTGCTTGTTTGCCCAGAAGTCTGGGGTCATGACCCCAGGAAAGGATTTGGAGGTGTGGCTCGCCATCTCAAACAGTCCTCTCGGGCAGCCCGAGAGCTGCAAGGACAAAGGACTGTCCAGCGGGTGACTGGCTTCTGGAAACCCACAGCATGGTGCCCGCCCAGTCTGGCTGGGACTCCAAAGACCCGGTCTCCCCAAACTGGGACGCGGTCCAGAGAAGGAGCCTCGGTCAACCCCTCTGAACGGCCCCCAGTGAGCCCTGGCCCCAAAGGCTGCACCCCAGACGGACATCCACCAATCCCGAGTTTCCAGGCTCCTCCTGCCCCTCCGGTCACAGCGGCCCCACTCCGTCCCCCTGGATGGCCACACTGTGTGCCGTGAAGGGACAGACACCACACACACAACCCTGGAAAGCTCCAGGGGCCTGTCCACCCTCGGTCACAGAAGCAGTTCGGTGTGGCACCTGCCTGCCTGCCTCTGGTGAGCCTCTCTGGGCCTCGGCGTCCCTGCCTGGAAAGTGGAACAGCAAGGGTGCCCACTGGCAGGCTTGTCGTGAGGTTACAAGAGGAAGCATAGCCTGGCCCGGCCTGCGGGCCCCAAGTGTGGGCTTTAGGGGCTCCTGCTTCATTACTGTTCCGCCCCTGCCCCCCACAGCGCAGGGCTTCTCCCCTGACCGGCGCAGCGGACGAGCAGTGGAAGATGAACACCTTCCGGGCCCGGTTCTCTCCAGTTCAGTGCAATTGTGGCAAGACCTCACTCTTGCATGGACCCTCGCAGGGTCCCGGACTCCCCCTCCCCCACCCCCAAGCCTGGGAGGTGACACCGGCTACACGTCACGGTGTTTGCATCCCCTGCTCTACTAGCAGACACACAGCGTCCAGAGGCTTCTAAAGAATCTCAGATGACAATGTTCCCTCCCAGCTCCTGTCCCCCAGGTCCCAGGGTGGGCGGAGAGGGCTGCCCCTGGGCTTCCATGACCCAGACAGGGTAGAGGTGCTCCTCCCCCATCCCTGAGCCCAGGGAAACCGACTCCAGGTGGTGCCATGCTGATGGTCACCACTGTGCCCCGTGTGCCTGTCCAGGTGAGGCTCTAACGTCTGGGACATTAACCACTTGTCAGTGCCCAGCACTCAGCTCCCAGTCCTCGCAAGTCTGGGAGGAACGCTGGCAGTCGGGCCCGGGACGAGGGCCGGGGCGCAGGGAGGCCAGCTGATGGGGGCGGGGCAGGTGCTGTGGGCCGGAGACGCCATGCGGGGAAGGGGCAGGGGCCGACGGGCAGACGTGGGCTCCCCTCGTGGGCCTGACGGGCCTGCAACTCTCTGGGCGTCATGAGATTAAGTTCCAGCATGCTGGCCAGTCGTCTTACTGACTCCGTGAGTCTGAGGGGCAGCCTGCCCCCCGGGGCCACTCAGCAGGACCAGGTGCCCTCGCAGGGGAGGGTGGTGCAGCGGGCAGGACACAGCTGCCCCCCGAAATGCCAGTCCCCTCCTCGGAAGCGGCACTAATTAAGCACCTACTGCATGCCAGCTCTCTGCCATGTGTCGGGGACACGGGCCGGGCAGCCTCCTCCACGTTTGGGATTCCAAACACATGTGTGTGCACACAGACATACAATGACTCAGAAAAGGAACTGGGATCCACTGACTTCAACAGCCATCCTGCACACCGTGGCGCCGTGGGAGGCTGAGGATGAATCAGACAGCCCCAGAATCAACCCACTGACGGGGCAGCAGGGGTGGGGAAAGCCAGCCGACAGCCTGTGACAGTTCCAGAAGGTGGCAGGGAAAGGCCTCGCCCAGACCCTACCCAGGGCTGGAGCCGCGGCCTGCGGTGCGGGCAGCCCTGCGGGCTTGCATCTTGCGGATTAGTGGCCCCGGCTGCCGTCTGTGTCTCCAGATCCTTGCGTAGGAAGGAAAATTAATTTCCTCCAGTCATGCAGAAATGAAAATATGTGGGGCCAAATCAGAGATTTCCTGGAGGTGGTAACTCAATTACGCGGATAACCCGGTGACAGAGGAGGAGCTCCAGGGCCCGAAGTGTGTGTGTGTGTGGGGGGGGGGCGGGCAGCCCCGGAGTGTCCTGCAGGGAGATGTCCAGCCGAAATCCCTCAGCTCACCAGCCCCACTGGCCTTGTGAATAGCCAGGAGCACCCGCAGGCCCGTCCCTTCTCCCCAGTCACCCGGAGACCCAGGCACCTCCAGAGAAAGCCGGATTCCACCAGAAAACTGGCCCTACCCTGTCTTCTCCTGCATCTGCCTAGCTCTCGGGGAGCAGGGAGCACCACATCTGTTCCTACCGCTCAAGCCTTTCTGCTTCCCTTTCCCCTTCCAGTGTCGTGGGCCGTGGGGCGGCGTAGCCGGCCAGCGCGGCTCTCTGGGCACCAGCTTGCTGGCCGCACAGCAGAGCCCGCTGCCTCGCCGGCTCCCCGGCCGCACCAGCCCCCTGAATCCCCCCATCCAGAGGACAGAAAGGGGGTGGAGCAAATGCCTGTCACAACTCCGCTCTCTGCAAATGTGCCCGGGAGCTGTGCACAGGGCCCTCCTGCCCCTGCCCTTGCTGGGAGCCACCTCTGCCCCTCGCAGCCCAGCCCACCTCTCCCCTCCGGGTTCCAACCCCAAGAAGTTTCTCAAACCGTGCAGCAACTTGCAAGAGCAAAGCTGGGGCACAGACTAGCTGCCCTGCTGTCCCCGGCCAGCCCTGGTACTGAGGGGCCACCCTGGGAACCTCCTGGGTCTGGAGCCAGGAGAGGAAACGCATGCCCGGGGTCACCATGAAGTAGCATCCTGGCTACGGGGCCGGAGACCCGGGCCTCATGGTTCTTCAGACCACCTCACGCAGGAGTATAGGGTCTTGTCTGTTCTCAAAGGAAATATTTTTCTCCCTAGTCTCTGGAACAGGCCTACAGTCAGTCAGCCAAGGTCCAAATGCGGGGAATGCAGTTATCCTTCTGGGGGCCATGTGTCCACACTTACAGGGGTCTGCCCCACCCCTCTGTGGCTGCCGGGCCCAGCACACACACAGTTCCCAGGGGCCGGAAGGAGGGAGAGCCTGGGGCAGTGTGTTCCGAGCCTCGCAGCTCAGAGTGTGGCTTGCCACCAGCCCCGCTGCCTTCTGCTCCACGTAAGCCCGTCTAGGGCTGAATTTCCAGCCATCTGTCCCTCCACGTCGGCTCACACCTCCCTCGGAGCCGTTCCCACAGCCTGGCTCTAGGCCTGCCCAACACGCAGATGGACGGTTCCCAACGGATGTGAACATAGTCGCTGCCACCGGGCTGCGCCCCAGGCACCGCGGGCTGTTAGGACCCCAGGGAGGGTCGCTGAAGCCCCCGTCCCCACACACGTGGAGTGGAGCAGCCCCCAACCCCCCAGTCTCTGGGCAGAGTTCACCCCAAGACCGCTTAACCGCGCTGCCCAGCGACCTACCGCCCCTTGCCTGGGGGGCAGGGCTAGGGACTGAAACAAGACAGGAGGCATAGAGGGAGTTCTGACCCCGCCATCTCTCTTGGGGCCGCTCTCTGCGCCCCCTCCCTGTCCCCAGTCACCTGGACCAGGGCCTTTTGTCAGGAAGCCCAGGCGCCAGACGGGGAGCCTGCGGGACACCCCACCTTCCGCACGCAGTTCCCACGTTAGGTTTGACCACACCCCCGGCAGGTCAAGCTCCGCTCATGGGGGTGGGGTGGAGGGACCGAAGTGGGTGGGCACTGACTGGGCTGGCCCCACCCCGCCGTGGGCTCCAACTTTCCAAAGTGGGGAGGGGGCGCCCGGGGGCGGCCCGCACGCTCGGTGCGGCTGCAAGGAGACCCCCCAGACGGCAGCCGCGGGCAGAGTCGGGGTGACAGCGGCGGCGGCGCGCGGGACGCACGGGGCACTTACGGTCCGGAGGTCCGGCGGATGGGAGGAGACCGCACTCTCGCGTCCCGGCTCTTCAAGTGGCTTCTCCTTGGAACTCGGTCCCCGCCTCCGTAACTTGGGGGCGATCCCGCGGCTGTCGCACCGCGTGGCGCCGGGGCTCAGGCGCGCGGCGGGGCCGGGGCGCGCGGGGCCGCCGCCTGGGCCATGCCCGGGCTCGGCTCCCGTCGCTCGCTCCGCCCGCCCGGCCGCCCGCGCGGGAACAAAGCGCGCACACCACCCCGGGCGGTCTCCGGCCTCCGTGGCCGCGCGGGTCCAGCCGCCGCGCCTTTGACTCGCGGGCGCCGGGCTCGGGCTGCAGCGCGCTTGCCGGAGCGTCTCACAGGGCCCCGCGGCCCCCGCCCCGCGCGCTCCGCCCCCGCCTCCTGCCCCCCGCCGCCGCCGCCGCCGCCGCCGCCGC
>NW_027397108.1:11081120-11114926 GCF_003265705.2 Callorhinus ursinus
CCGCCGCTGCGCCACCTGCCTCCCGCCCGGCGCCCATCGCGCTCGGCTCCGCCCCGGGGCGCCGGCGGCGGGCGAGGGGCCCGGGCTCGGTGCGGGGCCGGCGCGGGAGAGGGGCTCCGCCCGCCGCCGCTCAAGGCCGACAGCCGCCCCGCCGACTCCGCCAGTGGGGCGGCCGCGGAGCCCGGGGCGCGCCCTGCGAACTCGGCCAGCGGCACGGGTGCGAGTGTGAGCGGGGTGTGTATGCGGAAGCGCGGGGTGCGGTGTGGCGGGGCGCGGTGCGGTGGTGGGGGGCGGAACTAGGGGTGCCGTGGGGGGTGGAATGCGCGCTTCTCTGTAGGGGAAGGGGTAGTGCCCGCTGAGCGTGCGGGAGCGCGGGGTGCCTTAGGGGTAGCAGTGTGAGTGTCGTGCAGGGACGCGGGTGCTGTGCGTGGCGCGCCCCTCGCCTGCGCCCGCGCCCACCCTCACCGGCTCCGCAGGCCGCGCCCTGGGCGGGCGGGTGGGGCCTGGAGCTGAGCGCGCCGCCGCGCACACCCACCTCGCAGCAGTCGGCGACCGCCCGCCTAGCAGTTTTAGGAGACGCGCGTCTGGCGTCCGGGCGGGAGGCGAGCAGCAGGCGCCCCTCCTCCGGGCGCCCCCCCCACCCGCCCCGTCCCCGCCCCCGCCTGCCAGCCGCGCGGGGCGGGAAGGGGCCCGGGGCAGCCTGTGCGCTCGGCCGGCAGGGGGCGCCCTCCCCCCGCCGCGCGCTCGGGGCCCCGTGCGCCACGCGCGCCCCCTCCCCGTATTAACCCAAGCAAAAATGCTGGGGGCGCAGGGTCTCCAGTTCCCTGGCCACGTTGCCTGGGGGCATTTGCATGTGCTTTGCATTTATTTGCATATCATTCTTTTAATGTCTGCAGAAATGCCCCAAGCCGCAGCCCCGGCCTCTCTGCACCCACCTCTCTTCCCCGACTGCAGCCCTCGCCCTACCTCCCTACCCCCATCCATTTTGCCTCTTTCCTTAAAGTACTTTGTGGCGAATCTGATGCATTTGCCTGGTGAGTACATTGTAATAAATCGGTGCCTTTTTCTCTCCTTCTTCCCCCAACCCACACACACTTTATTTCTGAGACTAGCTGGGGTCCTAGGGTCAGGGTCTTGCCAGACAGAGGGGCCAGAACTTGGGAAGAGCAGCGCCCTGATTTGCATCTTATTTGGCATAAATTTGCATGTGAAGGACCAAGATCCTTAATTCCCAAGTATAAAATGCAGCAATGTGCCAAAAAATGCCCCCTCCTCCTTGCACAAGACTTCACGGTCCTGTTTCTCCCCACCTCTTGACATCTCCTTGACTGAGCCCTGCCCCGCAGGGCTGAACCAGGTAGAGGGAGCCCGCGGAGGCACAGAATGAGGGCTTGAGAGGAAGGGGGACTGCCCCTGCCCCATCCTCCTGTGGCCGCCCCCTGGGGCGCTGTGGCGGGTTCAAGTCAGCCGGGTCACCCTTGACCTCCTGGGCCTCCATCCTGGGAGCAGTAAGAGGGGGTGTGGTGAATGATGTAATGATAACATGAGTGTCTGGCATCTCTGCTCCCCTTGTTTCCAGCATGTGCTTAAATGTGGACTCAGTCCAGTCCCGTGGAAAAGCAGAAGGTCCTGAGCCCATTTCACAGAAGAATGTGGATCTAAAGGCAGCTGGCGTGCTGCGGAAGGTCCCAGACTTCACACACTGGTATTTACCTGTAGCGGCTCCTTCATGTCACGGACTCTGAGACAGCATTGATTTTAAGATGCACGTTCCTTTATGTGTCCCTAAGAAAGCAGAACAGCTCCCCCTTGTCATTCTAAGATGCCTCTAGAAAAGGGGCCCAGGTGGGCAGTCAGCAGATGCCCAGAAGCCAGCCTCACCTGGGCACAACACTGCACTCAAGCAGAATGCTGGCGGAAGCCTGGGCCTGGGGGGTGCTGAACTGGACCCCCTACAGATGTGTGTTAAGTTACTGACTGCAGCGTCACTGGGTGAAGCCAGGGGCTGGAAACCACTGGAGACGCAAGAGATCCCAAACCTGGAGAATGAAGCTGCACTCTTCGGAGACCCAGCCCGAAAGGCTCCCTCCTCCTGGCCCGGGCCAACTGTGGATGAAGGGAAGGAAGGAGCCACGGAGGCAGGGCTTTTGCGTGGGGTGTAAGCAGGTCAGATGAGGACATCAGGGCCACAGTGAGCATGGACACTGCGGGGGTTCTCCAGGGGCAGGCCCTGGGCTGAGCTCTGTCTTGGCATTTTCCCAGTTAATTCCCAGCCATCTGCCAGGTGGGTGCTCCTGGGCCCCCCTTTTACAGGTGGAGGGACTGAGGCTCTGACAGTTTGCCTGACCCGTCCACAGCCACAAGGGCCCACACGGGTGGAGGTTGGATGCCCACACTACCTCTCAGCCATATGGTCTCGCTGTTGCCTCCCATGGACTAGTTTCTAACACTGGAAGTGGCTCGGGCACAACTTCTGGGCACTGTGAGGTGACATTTAAGGAAAAGAATCCCATCCCTGCCCAAGAGACACATGCAGTCTGGCCACTCACCTCCCAGGAGACCAGATCATGGGCAAGTCAGTGCCAAGGCAAGGCGCCACACTGGAAGTGCTGGGCGGAGGGGCACAGAGCAGGGGGGACAGCAGTGGGGAGAGTGGAGTGGGGATCAGGGCATCCCTGTGCAGCGTGTGCAGAGGCAGGAGTCCAGCTCACAGAAGAGGGACCACCTCCCCTTCCTCGTGGCATTGCACCTCCACCCCCCAAGTGAAGAGAGTGCTCCACCAGCATCTCGTTTCCCGGCGCACACCCAGCGGCAACGCTGGGGCCAGCACCCAGGTTCTCTGACTTGTGCTTGGGTACTCACTTGGGGGCCCTGTGCTTGCTGCCTCTTAGGAAAACAACCTCTCACGTCCAGGCCTCTCCACCTGCCGTCCCTAGCGCTTCTGCGCAGGCTGCCCCGCCCCCCCCGCCCCACTGATTTTCTTTCAGCCCCACAGCCTCCAGCTCTGGGCTCTGACAAAGATACACCTGATACATACAGTTGACCCTTGAACAACGTGGGGGTTTGGATCAACCCCACCACCCCCCGTGAAGTCGAAAATCCACATATAACATCTGCCTTTCCAAAAACTTTGATAATAGTGTATGGCTGACCAGAGCCTTACTCATCACATAAACAGTGAACACATATCCTGTATGTTATACACATTGTCTACCATGTTCTTACAGCACAGTCCGCTGGAGGAAAGGAAATATTATTCAGAAAGTCAAAAGGAAGACAAAATACATTTACAGAACCATACTGTATTTATAAAAAAAAATCTGTGCATAAGTAGACCTGCACATTTCAAACCCGTGTGGTTCAGGAGTCACCTGCACTTGCCAAAGGCCCCCCTGAACCATGCAATACAGTCCCTTCACTCTGACACCCAGTGGGAGCTGCCATACAGGGCCCTGACCAGGTACCCCGAGCTTCACCTGCCAGGTCCTCAGGGCCCTCACCACCAGCCTGAGAGGTGGGTCTTGCCACCAGCCCCGTTTGCCTGAAGGGGACACCCAGGGCCCAGAGAGCTTGGGTTCTTGAATGTCTTTGTCAGAGCTGGGGGTCCCACCAGGTCAGCCTAGCCTGGGAGTCCAGGCCATCAGCCACTGCCGACCCACTGGTCTTTAAAAATAATTTTGAGCGGGCGCCTGGGTGGCTCAGATGGTTAGGCGTCTGCCTTTGGCTCAGGTCATGATCCCGGGGTCCTGGGATCGAGTCCCGCATCAGGCTCCCTGCTCCTTGGGAGCCTGCTTCTCCCTCTGCTTCTCTCTCTCTCTCTCTCCTCCTCTGTCTCTCATGAATAAATAAATAAAATCTTAAAAAAAAATAATTTTGAGCAACTCGGGACCACCTTAAACATGCTTCTGTTGTATCAAAAAAATCGAACAGAAATTTAAATAACTGCCAAGAGTATAAAATCTGACATACCATAAATACGGACTTTTTAAAATAAAAAGGTGGTGGGTGCACTAGATACCATAGCAGTTTGATAGCCACCATTACCCATTTTTTAAAAAGTTTTTTAAGGATTTTATTTGAGAGAGAGAGAACACGAGCAGGGGGAGGAGCAGAGGGAGAAGCAGACCCCCCGCTGAGCAGGGAGTCCGATGCGGGGCTCGATCCCAGGACTCCAGGATCATGACCGGAGCCGAAGGCAGACGCTTCACCGACTGAGCCACCCAGGCGCCCCCACCATTACCCGTTTAAAATACGCAAACTCTTCTTTAGCCACTGAATTTTCACACAGCTTCCTAGCTGGAACAAAGAACTTTTAAACACAGCACCAAAAGCACAATCCATGAAAGAAAAATTAGATCAGCAGGATTTCATTGACATGAGAAACGTCTGCTCTGTGGAAGAATTGTCGAGAGGATGAGGGAACAAGCCACGGACCGGAAGAAAAGAGTTGTAAAATCACATCTGACAAAGGACTGCTATCCAACAAGTACAAGGGGCTTAAATCTCAACAAGAAGAAAACAAACAGCCCGATTAAAACATGGGCAAAATACCTGAACAGACACCTCACCGAAGAAGATATACAGATGACAAATAAGCATGTGAACAGATGCTCCACATCATACGGCACCAGGGAAACACATAGAAACAGCAGTGAGCTACCACGACCCAGCTATTCCAACGGCCGGAGCCATGGGTGCTGACCACCCCCGGCGCGGACAAGGACTCAGCCCAGCGGAGGCAGGAGCACCTGCTTGCTGCCGCGGGGGAGGCAGCACGGTGCGGACACTCTGGAGGCAGTTTGGCAGTTCCCTACAGAATGAAACATGTTCTTACCATATGATCCAATATTCATGCTCCCCGGTATTTATCCGAATGTGTTAGAGACTTACATCCACAGAGAAACCTGCACGCAGATGTTTACACCAGCTTTGTCCAAAATAGTCAAAACTTGGAAGAAATGAAATCATCCTTCAGCAATGCACAGACACACGTGGTCCAACCAGACAATGGGGGATATTACTCAGCGCTAAACAGAAAGGAGCTGCCACGGCATGGAAAGATCTGGAAGAACCTTTAATGCACACCACCGAGGGAAAGAAACCATCATAAAAGCGTGTGGTGTGATTCCGGCCCTATGACATCCAGGAAAGGCAAGACTGTGGAGCTGGTAAAACCATCATTGGTTGCCAAGGTTGGGGAGGGAGGTGTGGGCACAGTACTGAAGGGTTTAGGGCAGAGAAACTGGTCTGTATGATGCTGGGATGGTAGATACACGTCATTGTACATTTGTCTGAACCCACAGAACATCCACCACCAAGAGCGGAGCCCAAGGTAAACTATGGGCTTTAGTTGTTAATAATGTATCAATATTGGCTCAGTAATTGTAACCACGGCATCAGGCCAGTGAAAGATATTAATCATAGGAGAGCCCACCTGGTATTTGGGAGCTCTCACGCTCCATGCTGTTTTTCTGCAAACCTGAAACCACTCTAAAAAATAAATTGTATTAATTTAAAAAGAAAAAGCCCCCGCAGGCTAAAGAAGAGCTTCGAAAGATGCTTCAAACATGGTGCATATATAATGAAGGGCAACCCCCCTTCCCGACAGCCCCCTTCGCTCTCGGTTTTCTACGAGTCTATCCCACCCCGCACAACTCTCCTAATATCTTTTCAGTTTGAAAATATTTTACTTTCCTATCCTATAGAACTAGGTCCGTGGAATATCAAGGTTTAAATATTTTCCTGTGTTGGGGCACCTGGGTGGCTCAGTCGGTTGAGCGTCTGTGTTCAGCCCATGTCATGGTCCCAGGGTCCTGGGATCGAGCCCCGCATCCGAGCTCCCTCTGCCTCTGTCATTCCCCTGCTTGTGTTCTCTGTTGCTCTCTCTCTCTCTCTCTGACAAATAAATAAACAAAATCTTTAAAAAAAAATATTTTCCTGTGTTAAGCATTGTTTGTCTTCTGGACTGGATTGTAATTATAACTCTTAGCGGTATGCAACTAATACAAACGATGTGAATTCATTATACATTTGGAGAATTAGTAAATGAAAACAGTAAATTTCAATCGGAAATACAGGTTTCAGAAAGAGTGGTCTGCATGTTGGTGCGTGCGTACCACTCAGGGCCAGGAGAAGGCAGGACAAGACCTTAATCCTGTTCCTGTCATGAGTTCTCACGTGAAAGCCTAAGAAACCCCAATCACATAAATAAATAGATCCAGACAAAAGGCCTCTGCACCCCCGAGACAGCGCTGTGGTCTCCTCGGGACAGTTCAGTGCCCGAGCCACATGGTGACCCTCCATAAAATGACTTAGTCAGCTGACCGAAAACTGCCAGAATTGCAAAATGATGTGTTTTCTGAAGCAAGAATGCGCAGGTGGGGTATCAAGGCTGGGCCCAGCCAGGGACATGTGGGCCTTTTTTGGGAAGTGAGAGGCAGTGGCCCCTTGAGGGAAGCTGGGAAACAGGTCGGCGCCAGGCCATCGGCTGTGACTGGAGTGGACACCAGATTCTGGGGCTCTGTGTTGTCCACACAGGGAAAGATCCCTAAAGCAGATGGAGTTGGGGCTCTAGCCAGCAAGCCTCCCGCCCCCAGGAGCATCTCCTGGCTTTCTCCCCGGGCCCCTCACCCAAGACCGGCTCAACTCTAATCCAGGAATGGCCCCTCCTGCCAAGGGAAGCCCCACTTGGAGCCCCAGGCAGAGACAGAGCAGGAAGGCAGAGGGGTGGGCTGGGGGATCATCCTGTCCACCTGGCGTGAGGGCTGCAGCGGCAGGCTGGGCAGGGGGCACACTGTGCCATTGAGCAGGGAAGCAGCCTGCATCAGGGGCTCAGGGATGGAAGGCGCCTCCCTCTGTGCACACAAAGGCAGGACTCCTGTCACCAGGGGCCCACCCTTGAAAAGATTTCCTGGAGTCTCCATGGGGAACCCTGCCTGCCTGGGCCTTGGGCCCACTGCCCCACCTCACCATTATCCCTCTCTCCTTACAAGCACAACCCCCACGGGGGTCAGGGATCCCTCCCTCCCTGCTGCAGCCCCTCCCAGCCCCTGCCTGGCAAGTCGTCCCCCCCCACCCCGCCATATGCAGGTCCACAGAGAGGCTTATTCCCTTGCTGGTGATCAGCTCTGCTGTGAGAAACTGCCCCGTCCTCTCCCAGCCTGTGGGGTCTCCAAGTGACTTGGACCTGCCACTGCCCGTGACTACCACCTTGAGGACCCTGAAACCCACGTACTCCCACATTTGCTAGTTCAATAATCAATTTCCTTAACGTTCAGGCTGGTTTTAGCCAAAGTTTCTGTTTCTTGCAGCCGAAAGCAGTCTAATTATTTGCCTTCCTTTCCAGAGGGTCTTTCCTCATCTCAGGTCTCTAAGGGCCACGGTGGCTTATCGATCACCCCCAACTTGACCACGCACCAGGAGCACCTCAAACACTTGTACAAGCAGGATCGGGACTGGTGACCAATGCTCAGGCCCAAAATTTAAGGCGGCACCAAAAAACTCAGTGTTCAAGATAAATCATATTTTAACCCGATATTTAAAAATATCACAATGCCTGACAAAAAGTCCATGGTGAGCAAAATAACGAAACTTTAAATAAAGACAGGATTCCCATCACTGGTTTCTCCCTTTGGGGTCAGCCAGGCGCTACCCGGCTTCCTTCCCCTGAGATGGGGTTGGAAGGGCTGGTCAGCCCAGCATCCCACATCATGCAATCATCGATGCCCTTTTCCCCCAGGTGACTCTGGGTGGCTTGAGGCCACAACTGGGGAAAGAGGGACCCGAGGCATGTCATGAGCCGTTCACAGGCAGGTTGCCTTCTGTGCTCAGACCAGCCCTGCAGAGGGGAGCAGCCGGGCAGGTGGGCAGGTGGGTAGATGGGCAGGGGGGCAAGCTAAACCCCCACCTGGATTCTGAGAATGGGACACGGGCTCCAGGGGGTGAAATGCCTGGTCTAGGGGCAGGGGCCGAACGAGTGGCTGGCACTGTCTTCCTCCGCCCCCAGAGGAGGACTCGGATGACTGGCAGATGGCTGGGATGTGCTGCCAGGGGGTCCCGGGCAGGGGAATGGAAGGAAGGCACAAAAACAGTCCATCCCCCCAGGGCCACTGAAGCTTTGTCCTCTGGGCACCCAGTGAGATCTGCAAAAGAACCCTCAGAGCCAACCTGCCGAGAGGCCAGGGACCGGAGCATTTGCGTGGCGTCCCCTGTCCCTTCTGGCAAGGGCTGCTCCAGGCTGCACCCCCCTCCTGTGTCCTCCTGCACAGCGGCCAAGGGGGGCCATGGATGGGGGTGGTGGGGGCCGGTGGCCCAGAGCCAGAGGTCATGCACAGAAGAGGGGCGAGGATGTGGGCAGGTGAGGGGTGTGGGCACTGGCCGTGCCTGGACAGACCCCGACAGAGCTGGCTCCGACCCCCCCAGGGCTCCCCCAAGCCAGCTCAGGGCACCTCGGAGTCCCAGAGTCCAGGCACAGGCCTCTGGCATCGTTGTATTCCTGGTCATTTGTTTTTTAAATCTGTGTTGAAGCTTTGGTTAGGAACGCCAAATAAAGTCTCGGGGTGACAGTCACGGTGAGAAAGTCGTGAAGATAAGCTCTCCAGCGAAATCACTAATTCCCGTGTGTGCAGAGCCAGGCAGCTAAAACCCCCGTCCCAGGCTGGGCCCAGTACAGGCTCTCCCGCGCAGGACCCCCACCTGCCCCCTCCCGCCTGGTCAGCGGCCGCGATGGGTGCTTTTCAAACTCCTTCTCGTTCAAACCTTGGAACCACCCCTGTGACAGGTTATGCACCATGTTTCTGCAGCTGAGGAAACTGGGGCCTGGGGAGACCCAGGACTCATGTGGGGGTGCACAGGTTCAGGGGCCCAAAGAGACCCAGGACTCGCGTGGGGGTGCACAAGGTGGGGGCCCGGGGAGACCCAGGACTTGTGGGGTGGGGGTGCACAGGGTGGGGGGCAGCTCTGCCCAGGGCCCTCCCCCGTGTCCCTCTGTGCTGTGCTGCCGGCCCTCCCCAGCTCACTTCTGCCCTGTTATCTGGCTGGTCACACCCTGCCCACCCCGGGCCCACCTGTCTGCCAGCCCGTCGGCACCACAGTTGACGGTCACGAGGAAGGAGGGCACAGAAGGTGGCCCATCTCCCTTCCAGCCTGCAGGCAGGAACCGAGACAGAGCTGCCCAAGGAGGCAGCCATGGGGGGTGGGGTGGGGAGCAGGGGCTGCTGGGGAGCTGCTGGAGGGCTAGGGGTGTCTAGGCACTGGACGATCGCCCTGCGCAGAGCCCCAGTGCCCCATGGCTGGCCCCCAGGCAGCCCTCCCCTGCAGGGACCAGACGCTCGTCGGCAGCCCTCGGTTCTGGTTCTCCAGGGTTCCCGTCCCCGCTCTCCTGAGGGATTCCAGATGAAGTCAGAGAAGGAGGGTTTCCACAGACTCGCGCTCACCCAAGGAGGGCCCCAAACCACGAGGCTGTGGGAAAACACTGAACCTCACTGATGATCAAAGACCCCTGGGTAAATAATCAGGTACCGTTTCTTACCGATAGAGAAGGTCAAATTCTAAAAAGGAAAACACCCAGCGGGGGGGTGGTGCCCTGGCACTACTTCCCCACAGGGCACGTTGGCAACGGTTCTCCAGAGCTGTAAGTCAGCCCAGCAGTTCCTACGCTCAGATTTCTCTATCGAGGGTGTTCGTTACAGAAACAGCGCTGTGTCCCCGTGAACGATGGGAACTCTGCAGACCACCATGGCCACCTCGAGGCTACGGGGCGCCCTACGTCCTCTGCAAGGGAGCGGAGTGGAGGTCCGGTGGCTCTCCGTGGGCAGGTGAGCAGTACAGACCCCGTCGGGGTGCAGGGGGTCCTAGGAAGGCGCCAGAAGGGGCCCAGCAGGTGTGGGGTGGCCAGTGGCTAGCTGGGACCCTGCTTTCTGCTTCTCTAATTTTCTGATGTTTCTGTCCAGCAGCACCGATGTTTCTATGCCGCGGCGGCTCCATCCACTCGCCCTCCCCCCACCCTGCAGCCCGACTCAAGGCGAGTCTCGGACACTGACTGCTGACCGGCTCACACATTTTGGCCCAGAGATGAGTTCTGAGTTCTCGCTTGTCTTTGTTCCATTTCAAAGGAACAAATGGAATTTGCTCTTCCAAAACCAAGTCCACGGGCCGGCCGTGGACACTCGCTGTAGGAAGTGTGGTGGTTGTGTATGCATCACAGGGAAAGACCACGGGACCAGGAGTGTTTAAATCCCTGGGGAGCCATGCGCTCCCCAGCAGATGGTGTCAGGCCTATCCGCCATCCCATTTTGGGGGAAAATTTTACATATTCTTCACTTCACTTTGAAAAAGAAACTCCATGTGTGTCAAGGAATAAAATGGGGAAAACAAACAGGGATAGTATCAGAAGAGAATACCAGGCATCTGTGTGGTACTTGTTTCTAATGAAGGAAACCCAGAAACCCAGAAGAAAGCATCAGCACCCCCACGAGGCCCAGCAGAGGCCTGGAAGGTAAGGGGATTCAGGTAGAGGGTAGAGCGACACCCGTGGCAAAGGACTAGGGGCCGTATAGACACAATAAAAATGGGCAAAGCGTATGAATAGGAACATCCCACAGGAAGAAATACAGAAGAGACTGTAAACTTCAGTTTTAGGGTTTTCCTCCAAAACTCCCCCCCAAGAGCCAGGGCCAGCCATGCCTGTGGGCAGCCACCTGCTGGCCCTCTGGGGCCTCTGTGCTCCCCGCGGCTCCGTCCCCTGGCTGGGCCTGAGAGGCCCGCTCGGGAGCTCAGGGACCCCCGTCTGTCTGGGGGCCGCTGCGCCCCACAGCCCCACGTGCAGCATGGCCTGCCCTCCCTGCAGCCTGTCACCCGAGCCAGAACATTCCCCGTCCTGCCTGAGCTCCCTAGCAGGGTTTCTGTCACCTGCCACCGTGGTGCCCTGGCCGGCACACACCCTCGCCCCACGGCCCCCCGGAAGAGGTGGGGACAGACCAGCCCACTGCGGGGCCGGGTGCACGGGCCCAGGGGTCAGCCTGAGGGGGTCGCAGTTGCGGGATGGATGAGCTCCAAGCGCACACACGTCTTCTGCTCTGATAATGGGGTGGGGCCGTTATTGTCCCCGGAGGCTCCTCCTGCAGGGCATCAGGACAGTTGAGAATCTGGTCCTGCCGCTCCTGCCTCAGAGGCGCTCTGGAGCTCCCGCCCAGCAGGTGCACACGCGGTTGGGGCTCTCTGGAACATTCTGCCAGCGAGCGCTGCTCGGTCTCCCCGTCCTTCTCTCCAGGAGCCTGTGGGGGGTGTCCTCCTGTACCCCACAACAGCCCACCTACCATGCCCATGGCTCTCCCAGGAGCCGGGGGACCCTTGGTGCCACGGCCTTGGCTTCCTGCCTCCCTCGTGGCCTGGGGTACAAACTCTCCAGAGCCCACACGCAGGGCCCTGTCAGGACGGCTTTGCAGTGATCGCTACTGAGTGAGCAGCTGACGGATAAATGGTCATCCTCGCCCACAGAGAGAACTCACCGGTTCCCGGTTCGTCCATTAACTATCCCCCAAACAACCCTGTGCCCTCAGGGGCACTAACAGAGGATGAGGCACCGGGGCAAGGGGTGTGTGCCCGGGGTGGGGTCGCCCCTCCTCGGGCCCTCCTTGTCTGTCAGTCTGCCCACAGTTGTCCAGGTCACCCCGACCTTCCTCGGGCTGTGACCTTCAACAGCAGGGCACAGAGAAGGACAGATGTCACCAGACCAAACCCCTGATTTCACACACGGGGAGACCGCCTCCGAGGGGGGAGGCGCCACATCCAGGCCTGGCTGCTCATCTGCCGGTCCGGCCGGCGGTTCTTGAGGAGGGTCCAAGGGGGAACATGACCCCTGAGGGGTCTTTTCTGGCCAAGAGGCCCTGATCGTTCGGGGAACATCGAGCCCATCCCGCCCGAGGTGGGAGCCGGCCTGTCCTCGCCTGCCTGCCCGCCCACGCGGGGCTGGTCCAGCGAGCAGCTCTGAGGCCGGACGCGGACCTGCGGAGCGCTGCTGGGAGAGCCCTGCTTTCCTAACGGAAAGATGGGCTGTGGGTGGTGAGAGCCCCCCACGGCCCCCTCCCTGCCTGGCCTGGCCCCCGCAAGACAAAGGGTACCACACAGGCCTGGACACAAGCGCTTGGGTACCCCCCTCCAGCCCCAC
The DNA here is from genome assembly GCF_003265705.2 of Callorhinus ursinus. Classification (NCBI taxonomy): domain Eukaryota; kingdom Metazoa; phylum Chordata; class Mammalia; order Carnivora; family Otariidae; genus Callorhinus; species Callorhinus ursinus. Next base: position 11,093,287 of record NW_027397108.1, read on the forward strand.
CTGCCCCTTCTCCTGGAAGACGCAGAACCCCGGCTCGGTTAGCCGCTCCCGGCGGGTTGGCTCCCCCAGCCCCGCCCCCGCGTGCCGGGCACACGCCAGCGTGCTGCAGGGATTGGGGGGTGACCGATGAAGGGAACGCAGGTATGAAGACCTGATCCGCTGCCCCAGCGTCCTCCTGGCCCCTCCAAGCCCAGACTCTGCACCCCAGACATGGAATTCTAGAATAGCCCGAGGCCTCCGCCCTCACCTGCGGGGTCTGCATCCGGTGAGGCGGGTGCAGCGGGGCGGGTCTGAGCGTAGGGTGGGCTGGGTGGGGGCTGGGCATAGGCTGAGATTTCTCAGTTTCAGCTGTGTGATTGCTGATGGTAGTGGCTTTCTTGGCTCCTTGGTGCCAGGGACCATAATTTCTGCCCGCTGAAGTCACAATTTACTCCCAGGAAAATAAACATTTGGGATTGTTTGCTGTGACGACGTCCCATGAATCTTAAAAGCGTGAAGTCTCTGGGTTTCTCTCCAGGGGATAGGCTCCCACCCTGGCTCTGGCCTTCTGAGCAGGACCCGTTATGTGTCCGAGCCTCAGTCTCCATGTGTGGCACATGGGGATCTGCCTCCTAACAGCATGTGAACGCCGCCTGGGGGGAGACATGACGTGTTGTTTGGGGCCACCCAGACTGCGCAGTGCCCCCTCTTCTGGAAACAGACCTGCCCTTGGGCCACAGGCCAGGCCCCTGACCCGGGGGACCCCCTGGGCTGGCCAGCAACCCCGGAGCCCTTCCTGGGGTGGATGCTGGGTGTGGAAGAGCTACCCCTGGGCCGTGTTGCTGAGCTGGGGCGCCAGGACCCAGCTGCCATGGAGCCAGTCCTGGTCTGTGGAGCCAAGCCCATGGGCAAACGGGAGGCCCGCAGGACCAGAGAGTGGGAGAAGGGGGCAGACGTCTGTCCTGCACACTCGGGCTCTACTCTGTCCCCAGGACAAGCCGCCCCATCTCCCCTCTGATGCCGCAAAGTCCTGTTCCTTCCTGGCTCTCGAGTGTGACGTACTTCACACACCTTACAGGTGTCGCCGACCACAGTGGGGCCCTTCAACCCTGAGGACCCCACAGCCGAGGTTCCCCTTGTGACCCAGCTCCTCAGCCACAGATGGCTGGTCCCTGAGCACAACATGCGGGCCCCTGAGAATTTTGGGGAGGGGGCCCTGGTAGCCTAGAGGGTCTGAGAGGGCAGCTGCCTGGCTTCCTGCCGCTCTCCCCACCTGGTCCCAGTTCCCAGAGGCCAACAGAACCTCGAGGGGGGGAGGTCCGGACACCTGGGGGGGTTGTTGCTCCCGTGCACAACAGGGTAAGCACTGAGTCGGAGCTGGGACGCCCCGCAAGGCACAGCTCGAGGGCCCGGGGGGAGCTCAAACTCCTCTCGCCCCCCGACCTCTTATGGGCAAGAGGCCTTCACCCACCTCCCAGCCGCATGAACACGGCCTGCCCAGCGTTTCCCTGGGGCCTCGGGGCCAGATCCCAGCAGCTGGCCCTGTTGCTGCCTGGGGCGGAGGCGGGAAGACCCCCAGCCTCAGGGCGTGCCGTGCGCGTGATCCCGCGCAGCGCAGGGTGCCTTCAGTGTGGACACTGAATCCCACAGCGGTCGGCTCACCCCCAAGTCCACGGTAGCCTGGAACCCAGGCCATGCCCCTGAGCACGCTTTCCCTGGGAACCAAAGCTGCCCCTTGGATTTGAGCCCCCCGTGGCTGTGCCCGAGGGCAGCTGGGGGCCAGACCTACAGAGGACAGGTCTCTGGAAGGAGCCTGGGAATCTTTGCTCTCATCAAGCGCTCTGGAAGATTCTAAAGCTCACGAGTCCAGAAACCCAGCCTGCTCCCTGGGGCCTCCCTGCAGCGTGGCCAGTGCTGCTTGCTCCCAAAACACCTTGGCCCCTGAGACCGGGGTGCCCTGGGCCGACGGCACGGCCTTTCAGGGCTGTGTCCCCAGCCAGCTGTCGGGTACACGTGCTGAGGACAGCAGTGCCGGGAGGGAGCGCCCACAGCAGGAGCTCGTCCGTCTCTCCTTTTGCCATCTCAGCACAGGGAGGGTGACAGCCCGGAGGTCACACCGCCTCCCGGCACGCCCGTTGGACCCCCGCGCCCAGCCTGCGCGCCTGTTATTGGCCCCACCGGGCAGCTGGCAAGCGAAGAACCAGAGAAGGGTGGTCACTCGCCCACCACACACAGCGTGTAGGCAGTGGGGCTGGGCTCACCCCCAGGCTCTCACGCCCTCCCAGTCCAGCAAAGTTAACTCAGAAGATGGCACAGTCCCAACGGTGGAATATGGTTCAGCCAGAAAAAGGAACGCGGTACCCATTCATGTGACAACGCCCATGAACCTCCAAAGCCTCATGCTGAGTGAAGGAAGCCAGACACAGGCTGCCTATCATCTGCTCCTGCTTATGTGAAACGTCCAGAAGAGGCAGAGCCACGGACCGAAGGCAGACCGGTGGGGGCAGGAGGACGGGGGGTACTGTCAAGGGGTGTCAGTGTCTATTGGTGGGGATGGAAATGTTCTAAAATGAGGTAGCGGTGCTGGCCACACGGCTCCGCTGAAAACCGCTGGCTCGTATGCACTCAACTTGAGTTATCTCAAGAAAGCTGTTTCCCAAAAAAGCAGACACCTTCCGAGCCCGACCGCCTTGCCCGAGGGGGCAGGGGCCGGGGAGGGGCCAGGCTGCAGGCAGCAGTGTTCCTGTGAGGCCCCAGCAGGACACCTCGGGGTGCAGGGAGCCCCAGAAGCTGCAGTGGAGCCCGTTGAGAGGGAAGGCCCCAGCGTGGGCCATGTGGGGAAGAAGACCTAAAATAATTCTAAGAACCTGAAACTCCGGGGAGAAGTGGGGGGTGCTGTGGTCACCTCGAATGGGGAACTCCTCGTGCAAGGAAGGAGAAGTTTTATCTCAGGGGGTTGGGGGAAGCCGGGCAGGGGATGGCGGTGGCAGGGAGGAGGGGGAAGGACTCCCACGCAGAAACACTCAAGTTGAGGGGCCTTGTCTGATTGTGGCGAGGGAGGACTCTCCCTTCTCCAGATGGGGAGACAGGCTGAGCCCGCCGCTGTCTTTGGGGGCTATGTGAACATGGGCGCCAGCGTATCTGGGTCAGAGTTCTGCCGGCCCCCACTGCCAGACGCGGGCCCACTGTGTGGGTCCCCTCTGAGTCCTCACCCCAGCCGGGGCCTGCCAGGCGCCCATTTGCTCGACTGTCCTGAGCTGAGGGCCCACGTCGTGCTGGGCACCATCCAGGGCGCTGGGGGTTCGGGTGAACGGGGTGAGGAGCTGGCCTCATGGCATTAGGTTCCAGCAGACAAGAGCAGGCCCACCCTGTTTCCACCGGTAAAGGTTTGGGTCATTTGAAGCCACCCCGGGGCAGGCTCTCTGCCTGGCGCCAAGGACACTAGCCTGTGGGACCGAACCGGTCCTGCTCTGACCAATGTGACTGGACAGTCCCACGGATAGCTGCTTTGACCCCTGACCGGCTTTGGCAAACGGGGGCGCCTCTCCATCGCCGACACACGGGTTGGAGACCCTGGCAGGTGACGGCGGGTTTGTGGAGGACTCGCGGGGAAAGCCAGGCCTGGAAGGAGTGTCGGTGCCCGGGGCGCAGGAGGGGGCTTGGGGGCTGTCCCGGCGGCCTGGAGGTCTTGGATGGGAGGTGAAGGCAGAGGCCAGAGGCGGCATGGGTGTGCTGTCCCCGTTAAGCTCGGGCACAGGAGAGAATATTCTAGAAGTAAGTTAGCACGATGCTGTGATTGTCAGAGAGGCTGTGAGGGAACAAGACGGAGGGAAACCAGGCAAAAGAGAGAATCAGGAGCGGAGGGTGGGGAGGAGGGTCCCAGGGAAGGTTGCAGAGGCGACAAAGAGAACCTGGGAACAGGGAAATGCTGCTGTCTGGGCCTGGGAGGAAAGGCTGGCTCTTAGTTTAAAAGCTCCAAGGAGGACGGGTCTGTAGTCCCCTCGGGTGATGTTCAGTGGAAACCTGCAGGGCTAAGAGCAGACGCTTTGAGGACGAGCCCAGGACCCCAGATCACCGCTCCTGGCACCTGCACCCTCGGGAAGCCCTTCAGACACAGGTGGTATTACAGCGCCGTCTCAGCATGGGGGCCGAGGCCAGTGTGGGCCTCCCCTCGTCCCCCAAGGCCAGCGAGGACGGGCATCGGTGGGCTCTTCGTAGGGGCACCAGCTCCACGGACCTCGAGGGGCCAGAGCTGGGTCAATGGGGCCGTGGGCGCAGAGGCTGCCAGAAGACAGCAGAGAAGATGAGAAATCGGAAGCCTGACGGTCCTGGTCTGGGAAGAGGCCTCGGGGACAGGGACGGGAGCCCTGTCATGGTGGGGGAGTAAGGCACCTGGGTTTTCCTTCAGAGAAGGGCTGGCCCAGGGTTTGTCCTCTGTACCTTCTCTCTTCCTCTTTCTTCCTGCCTGGAAGGCAGATGTGATGCTTGGAGGTGGTGCAGCCACTTTGCAGCCAGGAAGCCACGAGGAAGGTGTTGGTAGAACAGGAAGAGCACAAAAGCCTGGTCCTTGCACCACCTGCTCCACTCGCCTCTGGGCTTTCGTCCTGTGGACAAGAAGAGTTCACGCTGCCGTCAGCGTCTCTGCTACTTGCCACCGCACACAACCCTACTGGATGTGGTCTTGCCAGAGTTAGGAAATAAAAACACGGGATGCCCAGTTAAATTTGCATTTCAGATTAACAGCGAATCGTCTTTAGTGTGCATGGGTCCCAGCCCGTGTCTGGGACATGCTCATCCTCCACCGTTGATCTGAGGTTTGACTCTTAACTGCAGCTCTGTTCACGGATGAAGTCATGGCAGCCGGAGGGGGTTGAGGTCTCGTCGTGAGCAGGTGGTGGGAGCAGGTGTAGACCATGTCCGCTGTGCTCGGGGGCCGCCCTTGTTTTCATTCTGGCCTGGCGCCTCTAGCGCTTTCTTAAACTTGCCGTCACGGGACGTGCAAAGAAGACTCGGAAAAGCCACACGACTCACAGGACCGAAGACGAGAGAGAGAGAGGGCAAGCGGTGGGGTGTTCTCCTCGGACATTTTCACTGCATTTGACAAAAGCGTCAGTGGTCCATGGACTGCGGGGGGCGGTTGTCCTCCAGGGCTGGTGTGTGGCTGCTGACCCAGGACTTGAAGGGAAGGGGGTTTCGAGTTTGCTCTGTGTGCCCGGGACCGTCAGAAACGCCTCGTTGTGCAGGATGCAGAAGCCTCGTCTGCACAGAGCATGAAGCTTCCGTTAGGCATGGCCATGCCCATGACATGCCCTGGAAGGGGCACCCATGTCCCTGGACAGTGGCCTGCAGCCCAGGCCGGCTAGTGGGGCCAGAGGTCCACTTGATAGGACTGAGAACCAACATCCGGGTTCTTGGGAACCACATTTCCAGGAGGGGCACTCGCTGAGCCCTGCAGAGCACCTTCCCCCACGTCTCCTCTGGCCCTGGGGGTGCTCAGCACGTCCCCAGTAGAGAGGCCTGGCATGACCCTGGGAGGACATCCCTAGTGCCCTGCACCTGGGGGGTCACAGCACCAACCCCCTGCCCACTTCTGCACACAGCGTGGATGCTTTGGCTTGCTCTGGAGGTGAGCTTGGGGGCACACCCCCCATGTCACAAACCTGTGCCCGCTGTGGTCCGTGAAGGAGGAAAGAAAAAGAGCCTCCGTGCCCTCCTGCTCTGCCCCGACGCAAAGGCCACCGGAGGCCCCAGGCGGGGACACTGGCTGGGCAGGCAGGATGGGCACTGCAGCCAGCTTGCCCGACAGCACCCCTGGAGGCGGGGCCCAGGGCAGGAGCGAGGTCATGGGCCCAGGCCCTGGATGCAGGGGTGAGGCACAGGGCGCCCCCAGCAAGGCCACTGGTGAGGCCCCACGGCCTGCCGGACATGGGAGGGTTGGCGGGAGCCCTGAGGCTGGAATACGTGTTCATCTTTTGCTATGGTTTTATTTTTTATTTTTTTAAGAAAATTATTTTTCCTGTGGTGAAAGACACAGAACGGAAAATTGCCCATTTTAACCATTTTGAGATGAATATGATGCAGCAGCGACGAGGGTCCTGACGATGCGGTGCAGCCCCCAGCCCAGTCCGGCTTCAGCGCAGAGGGGCCTGTTCCCATGACCTGCCATCCTGGCGCCTCTCGCCGCCTGCCGCCGGGGACCCGTTCCTGTCTGCCAGTGGGCCTGCTCCTGGCGTCCTGTGCCTGGAACCACGCAGCAGGAGCCCTCGTGCCTGGCTGCTCGTTCTCAGCACGCCGGCTCCACGCTCTGCCTTCCCGGAGCCGCTCGCGGATGATGCTTCTAGAGCACCCAGGTCCCAGGCACCCTCCCGGCGGGGAAGCGACCGGCAGACGTCAGACCCTGGTGCGAACGGCCTCCTACTGAATCCCGGATGGTCGCGGCTCATCAGCCTGGGCGCCGGCAGGGGTGGGTGGCCCGGCACAGGACTGGCTTCGAGGCCTGGCCCAGCCACAGAGATGGTGAGGCTCCTCATCTGTCTGACCTCCCACCTCCTCACACTGTGGGTGGAGGGCTGTCGGCCGGCAGGGGTCTCCTCAGAAACAAGAGGGACCTGTCTTCTAGGGAAAAGAAACGGAGAGCCTGCCGGCCCCCCAGGCCCAGCCCCTGCAACAGCGTCTACAGCCAGGGGGTCTTCAAAACCCACGTGCACATGGCCAGACTATCCAGGCACACCGGCAAGACAGCTGGAAGGAATCGGCGAGGTCCTCAAGTGCCACGTTGTTCCAGCAAGAGCGTGGGCCTGGGGTCTGCACATTGCTGTGGGTCACCTCACCTCTCCTGGCTGGAGTTCCCACCTCACACCTCCCCTGCAGGGGAGTCTGACCACAGGCCTTTGTCTCTGGGCATAAAACCCAGCAAGGCTCCCGGCCTCCCGACCTTCCTCTGCTGGGAACAGCTGTCCCACCCGGCTGAGAAGGCACCAGGGGGCCTCAGTCCTCCTGCTGCTGAGCAGGCTGCCAAGGGTCAGCGGCCCTCGGGGGTGTGCCTTTGTGGACTTTCTACTGATGTCCATTAGATCCCAGACTCTAGGTCAGGTGTTAACCTGTAGGAAATTGACAAGTTGCAAACTATTTTTGTTTCCTTTACTGACTCTGGTATAATGTCTCAGGTGACATTCTGTTTCCATGGGATTTAAAACTGCCCATGTCCTCCCTTGAGTCACATTTGCCAACCTGCTGGTTTCTCATCAATGGGGGAGATGCATCGTTGACACATGCTTGCTATACATTCATATAAGAACATGTTCTTAACATATGTTTTTAAATTTTTGAAAGGTGTACTTTGGATTTTCCTTCCTGCCTTCCTAATTTCTTCCTCTTCTACCCATGCATCCATCCATCCACCCAGCCACCCATCCATCCATCCACCAATCCATCCACCATCCCTCCCTCCATCCATCCATCCATTTATATCAGAATTGGAATTCCAAAGTGAGACAGCTGGGTCATTTAATAACATGCTTATTTGAATTGAAAGCTGACAGATAGCAGTCTGGGTGGAATGGCCCCCAGTGAAAACCAGTCCTGCCAATTTGGTTTTGCGGTGACTAATTATGTGTGCTAAACCTGCAGCTTCAGAGTTTTCATGAAAATAGGCCCCAAGCACACATATGGTATAAAATATACAATAAGCCGGACAACATGACCTTTGACTGTTCAAACAACAATGTTCAGGTTGGCACCTGGCACCTGGCACCATGGTCAAGGGTCCTGTGTCTGGTCGTTGGTTTAGAAGGACGTTCTCGGTGCCATGTCTCCCCCTCCAGCCCCAGGCTGCTGTCTCGCCTCCCCCACATTGTTGTGTTTCATACTGAGGGGGCCACGCGCCTGCAGAGCCAGGGGTTTGTGGAACAGGTGTGTGCCCTCCGTGTGCCTCTCACTAGTGTGTGTCTCACACATGTCTGCACGAGGTCGGGTGTGGCTGTGAAGACCTGCCCTTCTCGAAACCCTGTGGCCAGGCTGTGGGATGTAGCTCAGCCTCACCTTTGCAAACCTCTCTAGTGGCCACGAGGTCACCATTCTCCACGAAAAAAGAAGCAGCTCAAGGGTCTGCTTGTGTGACTGAGCTGGGTCAGCCCGATTTGTAAGAAATATCACCTTAAAGGGAACTTGGCTTTTTCAGAGCAATTTTAGGGGACATGCAGGCGAAAATAGTAAGAAACCACGGAGACACTGGGTTTGAGACTAGTCCCTGGCATCCAGGGTGGGACAGTTCCCTTCGTTACGGGGGGCTGCCGTGCTCTCTGTGCCACACGCGTGTTCCGCCTCCTTCACGGAGACCAGAGGATGATGGGAAGTCGTTTCTGGGAGAGCTTGGCGCCCAGAAGCGCTGGGACGGCCACGCCCACCATTTATGATGACACGCCTGCCCCCTGGTAGCCCTGCTCCTTGCTCAGGCGCCCCAGGCCTGCTCCCCTGGGCAGCGCTGCCGAGTCTCCCTGCCCTCATCACGGGCTTGACGGGGCTGGACCCTCCGTCGTTCCGTTTCTGACTCCCCCAGCCTCAGCCACGGGCCCCTCTGCAGTGTGGTGGGACAATGCGGGGGATGCCCCAGGGGCTCAGCGGCAACTGGGCAGACGCAGAAGCCCCTGCGAGCCTCTTCCTGCTGGAGGGTCTGAGGCATCTCCCTTCCCCGGCCACTCAGAGCGGCTTTCCCGGCATCCCTGGAGGCCTCGTGCTCCCAGGCTGACACGGCTCAACACCCGCACGATGCCAGGGTCTGCCGCCAGCCGGCCTTCCTCCCGTGTGCTCGGCAGGAGAGGAGGCTGGCGGCAGGTGGGGAGGTGCCGGAGCGAGGGCCACCTTCCCGGCCTCCCTGCTTGCAGCTGGACAAGCCCCGTGGCCTCACGGGGGCCGGTCACTAAGCCCACGTTCAGAAGGGACGGGACGGGATGGGCTGAGGCACCCCTCCTCCGCGCTCTGCCTCCTGCCTCGCCTCTCTGGCCGGTGCTGGTTTCCACACACGAGAAACCTCCAGAAGCCACAGCCAGCCACGACCTCCAGAAACATCCACGCCGTTGCTGGACTCTCGCACTGTACGGAAGGCCTTTACGCCCCACCAGAAGCCCGGCCTGGGCTCCTGAAGCCGGAGAGAGCCCAGCCAGCCGCCAGCACCCACGTCACATCATCGTGGAGGGAAGATTGGGAAAGAATACATCGAACATGATACTTTCATGTAACAATGTAAAAGAGACCAAAAATCACAGTGTGTCTGGGAAGGACACACACAGATAAACATAGTCCCTTGGATGGTTGCAGCCTCGAGGCACTGAGGGCTGACGTGTTCTTGCCCTGTGTTACAAAGGAGGATACGAGAAGGCAGTGGGGGTCCAGCAGCTTGACCCAGACGCCCCTGGGGCTGGCTGAGCGGGTCCTGCCCCCACAGCCCGGCCTGAAGCAGCTCGTGGCTGGGGCAGCCTCCGGGGGCGGGCACGGCATCAGTGATAATTCATTTTTGTAAATAAGCGGAGGGGAGGGGCGGGCTCTTCAACGAGGTGCAGCGGACCCCCGAAGGCTCGCGGCTGGCCCGGAAGTCTCTTGGTGACATGCGTGTCAACTATTTCATAATTTAAGTGCAAGGGAGGCCACAGACACGAGCGAGGAGCGCGGTGGAGGCCCAGGTGCCACGAACGGGTCAGACCAGTCCCTCCCATCCCCTGGGGTCCACGGACTCCAAGCAGCCTGCCGGTGGATGGGGGCGGCAGGTGGAATGTTCTGTGTTTCCACAGCCAGAGCAAAGGAGGAGAAAAAAGCCAGTGCAATTGGCTTTAATGCTGTTTTGTTAAATCTGATCATTTTCACAGGTATTCAAAGTTAAAAATCATTAAGGTATTTTGCACCCTATTTTTGCACAAAGACTTTGAAAGCCGGCGCCAGGGTGGCTCAGGTTGGGGGTGCACTAAAGCTCAGCGGGGCCCTGTGCTGAGAGGCAAGGCCCCGCTGTCCTGGTCCTTGGGCGGAGGGCTGAGCTGTAGGGCTGTGGGTCCAGCTGTCTCTGGGTGGCCCCGGGAGGGAGGGCCGGCGGGAAGCACCTGGCAGTTTCGGTTTCCGACAGGAAGCAGCCTGCTCCTATCTCCCTCACCCCAGCTGCGCCCTCTGCCCCAAACCTCTGGGTGGCAGCCCCGCCCGGAGAGCCCCCAGGTGGGGACAGCCCCTCTGGCTGCAGACAAGGAAGCCTGGCTGGGGGGCCGGGGCCAAGCAGAGCCCCCTGAGGCCTCCCGGGCCTCCCAGCACTTGGGAGTGTGAGGCCCCTGGGGGCCATGAAGGCACAGAGGGGCTCTGACTTGCACTTTTTGTCCCCTGTCTGTCACCTGCTTTTAGGATGTGTGGTTCCAACCTTGATGTAGAGAATGTTGTGGTGGTAGAGGGGCAGGACCAGGCTTGATGTCTGTCTGTCTGTCCATGTGTCCAGGCCTGGCCGAACATCAGGACAATACCCTCCACCCAGGGCCCTGGGAGGGAAGTGGCAGAAATCAGGGGCTACTGTGGGTGGTCAGCAGCAGGGAAGAGGCCAACTGCTGCCCGTCTGGGCTCTGACTCTGAGCTCCAGGCTTGAGCGCTGGGGTCCCCTGCCCTGGCCGCTGGAGCCCTGCACACACTGGGGGCTGGGACCCTCAGATCTCGTCTCTTAGTAAGGGAGCCTAGCTGTGAGGAAACCCCAGCACCCGGCCCTGGAGCAGAGGGGCCCCGTCTCTGAGGAAACCCTGAGTCTCACACGGGGATGCTCAGGGCTGCGTCGGGCTGGCCCCACCGGCCTGGGATCCGAGGCCATGGCAGCTTGCGGTGAGGGGCACAGCTGGGGGGACAGTGGGCAGAGGTCCCTCCTGCTCCTCCCATTGGCCCTCCCTCCCACTCAACTCTCCCTTGGAGGCTCTGTGAGGTCGGGGCTTTCCACAACACTCAAAATGCACCCCAACTTGGGAGGGAAGGAGGAAGCTCTGGGAGCCGCAGGGTAGGGAAAATTGCCCAGTTCCTTCTCCACTGGACTCTCTGTCCGCCGCCCCAAGTGGCCTTTGAGGGAAGGGCCTGCAGGGGGTCACGGGCAAGCTCCCGGGAGGCGGTGAGCACGGGGATCTGGGGGAAAGAGGGGTGTCTGGGCCCCCCGGGGCCGGATGCTGTGCTGGAGCCCTCACCAGGCCCCTCGGCCTCTCTGGGGGCTGCCTGTCGTCCCCACGTCAAAGATGGAGACAGGCCTGTGGGAGCAGGGGTTACCAGCCTGGCCCTCCCACCTTGGCCATGGTCTCACCGGCCCGCTGCCTCACGGCTGAGCAGGTGACATCAGGGAATCCAGGCCACGTGGGGCAGAGCACAGACCCCTGCCCAGGCCACGTGCTCAGAGCAGCCTTCTCTGAATGGCTCATGTCCCTCTGCTGAGCCTCCTCACCCTGTACCTTCGTCCTGCTTCACAGGGCCCATGAGGCTCCTTGGACCCCAGAGAAGGCCCCGGCCAGCGTGGGTGCCAGGCCCTCGGGCTCCCTCCCCTCCCCTGGGCTGAGGGCACCACGGACAAGGCCACGTCATTAGAGTAAGGGCTGTGGTGGGGCTGGGCTCCGCCGTCGGCCCCATGTGTCAGACCTGCACGTTCCTCTGTACCTCTGTCCCCTCCAGGCGGCGAGCCCCACGTGGGCAGGTGGCCCTACACTGCTTCCTCTCAGAAAGGGACCCTTTTCCACACCCAGCCCTCCGAGAGCTGCACCAGAGGTCCACGCCCTTCTCCAACCCTCAGCTGCTGGGAGTGGTGCACAAAACCACTTTGAACACTTTGGTGGTGGGCAGTGATAACCCGGTCGGCGCTTTCAAAGGGCTCCCCAGCAGCAGCCAGCAGAGGGGGCTTCACTGGAGGGGCCCTGGGCTGGGCGGGCAGCTCTGCCACCATCAGCTGGGACTCGTGGGATCTAGGTGTCAGCTGCACCTGCTCTGGGCTCCCCGGGGTGGAGTGAGCAGATCCCACCACGGGCTCGGAGAGGGTCCAGCTGCGGGCATGGGATGCTGGGCGAAGCTTTCGTACCTGGAGTGGTAGATGCACAAGGGATCTCTTTCTTGAGGTCCTGCCTTGGGGCCCTGCCCAGGACGTGCGGTGTGACCTTGAGCAGGTTTCCTGACCTCTCTGATCTGTGTCCTCATCTTACAATCAGGCTGATGATGCCTTGAAGGCTGGCTGGGGGAAGCCGCACACAGGCCCAGGAAGGAGTCTGGAGTAGGTTTACCCATCGGCCCTGTCCCCTCCCCTCCAGCAGCCTGCGGAAAACAGCAGAGCCCAGCTCCCATGTCCCTGTTCTCAGGGCTTGCTGCCACCAGTGATGCAGCCGGTGAGGCCCCCAGCGCTGTGTCCCAAGGAGAGTGTGAGGCCCACTTGGGAGACCTGCGCCGCCCCAGGGACAGGCCTCCTGGAGCTCCCCCCTCTCCCCACCGGCGGATTGCTGAGCTCCCAGAGATGCCGACCAGGCCCTCCCACCAGAAGTAGAGGTGGCCGCACCCGGGAACGGGTCTGCCCAAGTTCTCCCAGACGCCAGTCCCGGCTGGTGAGCCCACACAGGCACCACACCTGATTCCTCCTGACCTACCAGCGCTGCCGCTGGGGAAGGGGTTTGCACACCTCTGACCGGCGCCCTGGGCCCCGTGGCCAAGTGGGCGTTGAGAGCAGCGGGCAGGAAGAGCAGGGGCCATTCCTCACTCCCATGGTCTGCTGCCTGGTACTGAGACCCCTCAGGCTGCAAGGGAGGGGACCGCAGACACCCCCAGGGATGCCCTCTGGCTAGGAGAGGCCGCCAGGGTCTAGCAGGAGCCACTCCTTGTCCCCGTCCCTGGGAGGAAGCTGAGGCCCGTGTGGACACGCTTTTGGGAGGTTCCATCACTAGCCACCTGGTCCCACCTCGGACCCAACTCTAGATTCTGAGCTGGTCCCCAGATCTGGAGGGCTTGACCTTGCCAGGTTGGGGCTGGAGGTGGACACAGCTGAGGGGGTCCAGGGGGGCTCCAGAAGCCCTCCATGGTCTCAGCCAAAGCAGCCCTCTCCGTGGACCAGCCCTTAGGCTGACCTCTGACCCAGACCCCCTGCTTGCCACTTTGGGGAGGTGGGGGAGGGGAAGGGTCTCACCCAGGCTCACTTGGTGGTGCCGAGTGACTGTCCAGCTCCTACCATCTCCAGGAGGCTTAGACGCCAGGTGCCCCCAGTAACTGGCTACGGGCTCTGCAGGTGTGGGTGCCCTCCAGGTCCATCTCTGAACACTTCCCCTTGGGGCCCGAAAGGTCAGCCCCCAGGCCCAACTCTGGGCCCTGGCCCTCTTGCTGTGTGGTCCCAGCAAGTCATCCCCTGCTCGGGGCCTCAGTTCCTGTCATGCCAGATTTAGGATCTTGAGAGCAACACAGATGTCCCCCACAGTCCCCACGGCAGCAGCAGCAAGCACACGCGGTGTGGGGGTGGCTGACTCCCCCCGGGGCATGGGACGCGTGGACTCACATCAAGTGCTGAGCACCCTGCAAGCCAGCAGTGCCGTGGGCACCGAGGGGCCTGCAGTGAGCCAGCTCGCCGGTGCCACTGGGGAGAGAGACGACAGATAAATATGGAGACCCAGGAAACGCCGGGTTTGTCCGTTGCAGTGAATGGAAGGGGGGAAATGCAGCGGGAGGTGGGGTGAGGAGGGAGCAGGGCAGATGCCTGAGCGAAAGGGCCTCAAGGAGGGGGGGGACGGCACATGGAAAGGCCTGGGGGCTGGAAGGACAAGCGTGAGGGCGGGAGGCCAGGCGGAGAGGGGAGAAGCCCTCGGAGGGCATGCATGCACGTGTGATGTCATCTGCCTCAGGGTTTCACAGGCTCCCTCTCGCAAACGTCAAAGACAAAGCAGCTCAGCAAAGTGCCGCGAGAAGTGTCCCCACTGACGCGCCCTCCATCGTGGGCAGCCGTCTGGCGATCGCCCCAGGGGGTTTGTCCGCCCCGCTGCGCATGTGGAACGTGCACGTGGCGCTTTAATAACGAGAATTTCACCAGTAGCCACTGCAGTCTGACCTCTGGCCCCATAACAATGGCTACGAATGACCCGGAGTCTACAGGCACCTCAGCCAGCCCGCAGTTCCCCCTGAGAGTGGGTGGCACTCAGAGAGGCCTCTCTTCTCCCCAGGAGCTGCCCCCTGCCCTCTCCCCTCCCTTAGCTAGCAGCAACTGAGGCCTCATCCAGAGCAGATGTCTCTGGGAAAGAGCACTGGAGGGAGAGTCCTGGCTTAGTTGTAAAGCAGCTCGGGCCTCTCCCAGGGGCCACTCTTCCTGGCTGCCCCTCCCCCAGGCAACTGTCCCCACGGAAGTGAAAGTGTGTGAGAAAGCCCCACACAGCTGGGTGCTGAGCCAGGTTAACAGGACGCCTCTCTTTTCAGGCAAGATACCTTGAGAAGTGAAAGCCTTCTTTGCCTCCTCCAGCTGCCCCCTGGGGGCCGCTTCCTCCAGGAAGCTCTCCTACATCACACCTGCCCTGCAGCTCCGGCTTCCTGGACTCAGATTCAGGGTTCAGCGGATGGGGAGGACGTGGCTGGTTGGTGTCCTCCTGCTGGCCTGCCTCAGGAAGCTGTGGCATGGGGATGGCACAGGGAAGGGACCGGCCTGTTCCAGCAGGAAGGGAAGGTCCAGGGGAAAAACGCTCCACATTTACCACAGGAGGGAGGGAGCCCTGCTTTCCCCAGGGAAGCAGTCTCCCCTCCACGGGCTTACTCTTTGTCCTGACACGAGCCTTGGGGGATTGGGGGCTTGGCACGTGGAACCAGGCTTCTGGACTGAGTCCAGAGCTCCTCTGCCCTGCGTGTGCCCTGCTCCTGTGCTCTGTGCCCTGGAGGACCGTCCAGGGGTCCTCGGGAGATGCTGGGACCGAGACGTGGGTGTGTGTGTCTCCTGAGACTTCCCGACAGCCCCGCTCCTCTCCCTCTCCTGGGCTCTCTCCCAGCTCCTTCCCCTCAGGCCAGGGGAGGTCAGCTCCCAGACCTCTGTTTAACCTGTGACCTTGACAAACGGTTCCTCATCAGACTGCCCATTCTCCATCCCTTCCTGGTCCTGCCGGATCCCTGCCAGGACCGACTGATCTGGCAGAGGCTCTGGGGCTGGCTGCCCTCCCCAAGCAGGCCCCACATCCATCTGCAGGGGCAGCAGAGCCACGTTCAATCACACCCTTGCTCTTGCCTGCTGTGTGCCCCTTGGAACTTCGGTATCTTTTTCTGAGATGGGTAGTCACCGTGTCACGTGGGGCTTGGCAGGCCCTGAGCCACAACCGTGACCTAGGAGTCCCCAGCGCTGTGTTCGGGGGGAGCAGGAGGTGGGGGGTAACGTCACCTTTTGGGTCTGGGGAGGCCTGAGTGGAGGGAAGGGTCCCGCGGGGTGTGGGGAGAAGGGGCAGGAGGCCTCCTTCATGTGGCAACAGTGTAGACCGTATCCAACAACAAGGTTGCTGATGTGCTTCGTGCACAGAAGCAGGTGCGTGGTCACGACCGTGTCTCGCAGGTCAGGCGGCCCCTGAGGGGCTCGGCGCTTGGCCCTCACTGCAGAGAGGGCCTCATGCACACTCCCACCCAGATGCCCCGGGCCTCCCTGTGCGGGTCTACCAGACCAGTGTCCCAGCGTCCCCACAAGCATGGCCAGACACCGTGGCTGAGTGAGAAGTGGGGACAGTGGGGGTTGGGCCAGGTATAGCCTTGCTCCCCTGGAGGCCCTGGGCCTCCCTTGCAGCTGGAGGCCCCAGGCCCAAGCCCTGACCATGGGCTACAGCAGAGGGGGGCTCTGGGCACCTTTCCCCAAGTCTGCTGCCTCGATGCAGATGGGACAGTTGGAGATCTGGCCACCTGCCTTGGGGGGCCCCAAGTCCAAGGACAAGTGTCCTTCCAAGAAGAGGAGAGGACCTAGGAGAGGACAGTGGCAGAGGCTGGAGGCACGTGGCCACAGCGGGAGCCCCAGGAGCCTCCGCAGGGTGCCCGGCCCGGCCCACACCTTGATTTTGGACTTCTGGCCTCCAGGACTGGGAGGGAACAGACTTCTTTTCCTAAGCCACCGGTTTAGGCAATTTGGTCTAGCGGTCGCAGGAAACTGCTGGAGCGGGGAAGGGCTTGCGCAGCAGAGAACGTGCCAGAGAAGAGCCTGTGGTTCCGGACGGGGGATGGGGGGGCGTGACGGGAGGACGGGCCCGTGCACTGAACGC
Source organism: Callorhinus ursinus (assembly GCF_003265705.2). Classification (NCBI taxonomy): domain Eukaryota; kingdom Metazoa; phylum Chordata; class Mammalia; order Carnivora; family Otariidae; genus Callorhinus; species Callorhinus ursinus. The sequence goes on from NW_027397108.1 coordinate 11,109,492, forward strand.
CCCCACCCGGGCACCCCGAGCTAGGCCCGCTCCAGCCCAGGATGGCAGCTGCCATGGGGTCTTGCCCACACGCGCGAACATCCCAGCCTGCAGTGGCTTGGACTCCTCCATGGACGGGATGCTCATTACCTCCCTGGTCACGCTCAAGCTGCAACCTGTCACCTGGACCCCACCTTGTCCGTCTCCAGTGACACGAAACAGGCCTGACTCACTTTTTCCCCAGGCCGGTCATGGTAAGCTGCCCTCCAGCCTCCTCTGCTCCAGGCTACATCAGAGGGCTTCCAATGCTTCCATCCCAGCCCCTGTGCCAGGTGTCCTGGCTCCCGCCTCCTGTTCTGTAGGGGGTACAGGAGCCTGACCTCAGTTTCCCCATCCGCAAAGTGCGCTGCTGGAAACAGCATCTGGGCACAGCTCCTACTACATACAGTAGGCGCCTAATAAATCCGAGCAAAGTAAACACTCCTCTAAAGGGGGTCGCTCCTCCCACTACACAGTCGGGTCCACCACCGCGCAGGGTCCTGACCAATCCCAGACCTTGGCCACCAGCAGGGTTGGGGGGGGCCCCAGGTCCCCAGCGAGGCTGCTCAGGGGCCTGCCCAGTGCCCGGCAGTGGGACCTGGTGGCCAGAGGCGCAAAGTTGTCCGCCCCGCCCCCAGCACCCGCCTCCTGCCAAGCGGCATTCAGAGGTGTTTGCCCTCCGACAGAAGATGTTACTGTCTGTCCTGTCCATAGTTTGGAGCCACTTCACGTGTTTTAGAGGTCTCCAAGGTTCTCATGGACTCAGGGTGACTGTGGGCCCCAGAAACTGCAAGGTCGCGCTGTGCTGCCCACACGCCTGTCCCCCAGACCCTCAGGCCCCCAAAGGCTCCCCCCGGCCGGGACCCACCTGCTGCATCGCATCACCCAGCATTGCAGACCCCCGGGCACCTGGGGCGGCCTAGGGGCACGATGTCCCCCAGCACGGCTGTGGCCGTCCCGCGGGGCCAGGAGATTAAGGGAAGACACGGTGTGAGCTCCTACAAGTCAGAGCATCTCAGGGCTGGGACTCCTGTGCCCAAGGAAGCCCCCAGCCCGACGCATTCGCCGAGTACCCACGGCTCCGTGAAGCCCCCCGAGTGAGCAGTGAGCTCGGGATGCACAGAGACCATGGGCTCAATAAATTGGCGGCTGGTATTCTGCATCAGAGGTCCACCCAGACCATCTGCTCTGGGTGCCAGCAGCCCAACCAACACCATGGTGACTGTGAGCACGGCCATGTTCCTTGACACCTCCTGGCCCCAAATTCCTTCCACGGGTTAGCCCCACCCCATCCAAACAGAACGGCCTTCAGCAGCTCTCATGCACGCCCCCGGCCGCCCTCTCCCCCATTAGCCTCCACACGCCATCAGGAGAGGCTTTGACGCACGGAGAAACTGAGGCCCAGGAGAGGAAAGCCTGGTCTGAAGGCACCGCAGCAGGTGGCAGAACCAGGCTGCTGGTTCCAGGACAGTGGGGGCCGCCCCAGGAAGGGAGGGGAGCTTGGTAGGACCAGAGCCCCTGGCCAGCCTGAGGGGCAGGGGGACCGTGTCCAGGGCCAGCGACCTGGCGCCTCCGTCTGGGTATCTTCCAATCACCCACCTTGGTAGAAGCCAAGGGCACACTCATTATTGTGCTTCAAGGTGGGCTTCTGCACAGCTGTGTTCTGGTCTGAAAGGTCAGGTGACTGATGGAGCCCCGGGTCAGGGGATGGCCCTCGGGCCCCTGGACAGCAGCAGGGCGGGGAAAGAGGTCTCTGCAGAGGTGATGGCGACATGCCTGGGTCCGGGTGTCAGGAGCCCACCTGGACTCTGGACATGGCTGCGACAGAGGGACTCGGGCCTACGAGCTCTGGAAGGTTCCAAAGGCTCCTTGGAGCGTCGCCACGTGGCGTGGGCTGGGGAGCGGGGCTGCCTGCTTACAGGGCCCCTGAGTCTTGGGATGAGGCCCTAGGAGTCCCCCAGGGACTCGGCCGTGGGGGCCAGGGGGTGTGACGGGGCCTCCTCCCGGAGCCGGCAGCCCAGGGGGAGGGTGAGAGGCCTGGGTCCTCCCTGCCCCCCCCCACTTCCCTCTGGCAGAGGCTCCAAAGGGCAGGAGTCCTGGCAGAGGTTGCTTAATGGTGGGTACTGGGGCTGAGTCCTGGACCATCCCTCGATCCTGCGGCCCTGGGCCAGGCCCTCTTCCCTGGGGCCTCAGGGCCCTTGTCCGAGCCCTAAATCCTCGTGCCCTCCCAGGAGGAGGACGCTGGGTGCCTCCCACCTGTCTGCAACACCACCTTTCTCACCAACTCCTGGGACCCTGCCCGCTGAGGACGACAGAGCCCACTCGCCCCTAGATGGGCCTGAGGGGGCCACCGCCACTGCTCAGGGTGGGGCCCCCACAGCCGGCCTGGCACCTGCCAGGTCCTCCCGGGGCCACCTGTCCCAGCTGTGTGGGACTGCGCCCGGGGGGGGGCTGTGTTGGTGTTTGAGGTGAGTCAACACGGCTGGCTCGTGCCGTCAGCAGAGCTGGGCAGGCGGCAGCTTGGAGATGTCACACTCTGGCCACCTGCTCCTGCTGCCCCCCACCCCCCACCTGCCATCCCCTTACCTGGGCCGCCCTTCCTGGGACCCCGGGGCACTGAGCAGCTGGTGGACGCCGGGAGCCCGCTGTCCAGCAAGGGGGACGCCTGGGACATGGGTCTGCAGGTGGGTGTGGGAGACAATCCTCGCGCTGGGTGGGAGGTGGGCTGCCTTCCGGGGGCCAGGGACGGCAGTGCGCGCCCTTCCTGACCTCGTGGGGCCTGCAGGGAAAGACCAGGGGCCACAGCTAGCCTGGCTTTCTCGCAGCCGGAGGCCTCTGCCCCCCGGACAGCTCCAGGCCTTCCAGCGGCCGCTGCCCGCCAGCCTGGGGAAGGGGAGGGAGGCTGCAGGGGCTCATGTGATGCAGGGCGGGCCTGGGGAGGCGCCGTGGGGGAGGTCTCCCCGCAGCCTGCAGACGAGGGCACAGCTGTGTCGCCGTGATAGCACGGCTGGGGGCCGGGGAGGCAGCACGCAGCTGTGCCCACCGCTTCCTCAACAGGAACCATCTGGGCCCGGCCCTGCCCAGCCTTCCCTCACGGCCATTCCGGTCTGACTTCCAACAACTTCCTCCTGCCGCCAGCCTGGTGACACCCCACCCACCTGCAGTCCGGACGGCCTGGAGCGCTGGGCATGTTTCCTCGAGCAGGGCTGGGGGGTACAGTGTCCATCCTGGAGGAGCCCCCAGCTCCACATGCCCCATGCACCTGTCCCCGCACCCCCCAAGCTTGCGCCCAGGCCTGCCCGCAGCCTGGGGTGCTTTATTCCCCTCGTCCCTCCCCTGTCCTCAGCCAGACTTTCCCCAGAGCCCACCTCCTGGGGCCACTTCCCTGAGCATTGCCCTGCCCCCCCAGTCAGACTAGGCGGTGCACCCTGACCAGCCATCCCCCGGTCCCCTGGGCTCTCCCTTGGCTGCCCGGGGCCTCCAGGAAGGACCACCGCAGGCCATGCAAAGACACCCCTCTCTGTGCTTGGCCTCCTGGCTGGGGGCTCCTCGGAGACCCTTCCCCACCTCCAGAAGGGTGCCTTGGGAGAAGAGTGGCCAAATTGTTTGGGATGTGCTGAGGGAACTGGAGATGTTCCCCCGGTCTGAGGGATTCCAGAAACCGTGTCAGAGTCCTCTGTGACCATTCAGACCTGTGTCCTGGAGCCCCCTCCCCACCGGGCACTCAGCAAGGAAGGTGCCAGGTCCATCATAGGCACTAAAAAGGCCACGTACTGAAGGCAGTGGTGGGACGGCAGCAGGAGAGCAAGTGGCCTCGTGAAGGAGACAGCATGGCCCATGCCCCTGCCCTGGCCGGCGGGCGGCTCTCTTTGGGACCCAATCACGGCTGCAGGCTCAGCTGCCTCACGTCGGCAGGTGTGTGGCCGGCCAACCCAGGGCTGGCCACAGGATTCTGTGCTATGCTGATTGACTAGCACTGAATCTGTGGGTAATGCCTGCATGTGGTGAGTCCTTCAAGTCGTGCAGAAGGGGGTCAGCCCTGAGTGAGACCCCTCCCCCACGGTGTTTCCTGCCCACGGTCTCCAGGGCCCACTGTGGTCACAGAGGTTTCAGTAGGGGTCCATCTGGAGTTGGTGCAGGAACGAGACCCTGCTTGTTCCTGGAAGTGGCTGCCCCATGCATGTTGGCCCCGCAAGGTGGGCTGCCCCCCACCCCCAGGGTTCAGGGGGAAAGGAGGGTCCTGTGAGCCAGGGGCCGGTCCCTGTGCTCATGGCCCCTCCTCACTTCCTGCGCTCTGATTCTGGGTGGGACTGAGGGTCCGAGGGCCAACCTGGATGCCCCTCCCTGGCTGGTCTCCTCCTTGGAGTAGGGTGGTGATGGCAGGGCCCCAGGGCCCGGCCTGTTTGCAGGGGAGGGCGCTGCGCATGGCCCGCCCCTCGGTCAGCACGCCTGTCAGTACCTTGTCCTTGTTGCTGCTTTCTAGGCCACACATGGTAAGGCCCTCTGAGCTGGTGGGAAGAGAGACTTGGGGGCAGAGACCCCAGTGGAGGCAGCAGGTCAGCACCCGGGTGGGGCAGCCCCCCACCCCCAGGTCAGGCAGATGTTCAGGGCTCACACCTGCAGGGAGCACCCCCCACAGATGGGACACTTCCACTTTCGGAAAGAGGCCTCCTGTCTGGCCTGCTTTTCTAGTCGTTAGGGCTCTCGGGGGATGGGCTGGAAGGAGTAGAAAGTCACCCAGAGTGGGGGGTAGGGACTGCCCTGGCCCTTGGTGGCCACCTTGGGGGCACCTGCCCACCCCCGGCCCGCCCCTCCCTGGCCAGGCAGTTGGTGCTTGTGGGGAAGCAGACGTTGGCTGTGGCTTTCAGAGCTGGGAGATAAGGAGCCAAGGAGGAAGTGGCTGCAGCAGGAGGGGGTGTAGGAGGGGGTGGGGTACCGGGCCTGCCCATGCTGGTCCCGTGCTGCTCCCTCCAGAGACCACTGCTGTCTGACCTGTCCTCCTCCCCTCCCTCCCTTACAAGTCTCTGTGGGGCCACATGAGGGCTACGCAGGTGCCCTGCTTTCTGGGAACCTACAGGAGACGATGAATCAACAAGTCCTCAATAGATGTGGTCCATGGGACAGTCAAGGGAGGTGATTGGGAAGCTGTGTCTGAGGGATCAATTAGGAGCTGCCCCTGGGGATGTTGGGGGAGAGCATTCCACGTAGAGGGGCTCTGAGGCAGTCTTACCTCCAGGCTTTCAGGAATCTGTAGGATGACCAGAGAGCTAGAGGGAGGCTAGTGGGGGACTGTGAAGGAGATGACACTGAATGGGGGTGGCCAGGGAGCCTGTTAGGCTGAATGTCTTATTTCTGCCTCCTCTTCTAGCATGTAGGAGCGCCCGTGACTGCTGGGTGAATGGATGGATGGATCAATG
>NW_027397108.1:11115326-11133436 GCF_003265705.2 Callorhinus ursinus
TGGATGGATGGATGGTTGGATGGATGGAGGGTGGATGGATGGATGGGTGGATGGATGGATGGTGGATGGATGGTGGATGGATGGATGGATGGGTGGATGGATGGATGGTGGATGGATGGATGGTGGATGGATGGGTGAGTGGATGGATGAGTGAGTGGATGAGTGGATGGGTGGATGAGTGGATGTTTGAGAGGATGGGTGGGTCAGTGGAAACATGATTCTACGCAAATCTCATGTCAGCCTGCTCTACAGAGGAGGGACCGGGCCCACAAAGGTGATGTCCTCAGTCGCAAGCCCCCAAAACAGAGATATAAGTCACAAGAGGATATAAGCCCCAGAATAAGTCAGACGGGGGTATAAGCAGCTCCACGTGGACCAAGCAGGGCCAGTACTCTCTAGCCCAGAGCCCAGACAGCTGCCAACCTCTGCTTTCGGGTCCTGAGTGAGGTTTGGCAAAGTGGTGGTAGACAACAGGGATGGGGCAGGAAAAGCCCTGCCCCCGTGTGCTTATTCAGGGCAGAACAGATGAGGCCACCCCAGGACTAAAAGCCCTGCCCACCACTGCCCAGCTTAGGGTGCCACCGAGCAAACCCAGAGCACTAGGAAGGTACCATGTGCTCGGCTGGGTAGATACGTGGGAACTGCACATATGGGCAGGGCTCCAGGGATTCCCCGGCTGCAGTTAGTTTATGGTGCGCCTCCGGGGGGCAGGGAGGGCAGCTCTGAGGGAGCCCGCCCTGGAAACAGCCCAGGAGCAGGCTGACCCTGAACCACCAGTCTCAGTTCCTGGGGCCGCAGGCCCCTTTGGTGGTGAAACCAAAATAATGGCCCTTTTCTCAAAATACAGAAGTAGTCATGCCCACCTCCAAGAGGGCGAGTTATCCCTAGGAAGCTCTTCCTACACTGAGCCCAGCCCATCTTTGTGCATGCTGAGATGTATGACAACACAAATGCTTTCATGGAATTAAAAAGGAAACCCATTATATTCAAATGTAGTTGCCGAAATATTAAAAACAATCTCTAATACCTGTGCTTCTTCATTCAACCTTGAGTTTGAAGCAGTGATGAGCATGAACTGCCTTCTGAAATGTGACGGGACTTATCAGGCGGAACCCTATGAAGTCCCTGCTACCGGGCCATGGCTTAGGAGCACGGCAGTGGTACTGGGCCCTGCTGGTGCCGAAGCTCCCGGCACGGCTCCATGCCTATATTCATGCTAAGTTTTGGGTAGAGGTTAGTGGACTCCAGACGTAATTTTTTTTCCTATACAAGTTCATGGACCCCCCTGATTTCTAAGTAAAGATTTCTAGTTCATCTTGAAGACCCCTCCTGTGCACTGTGTCGGCCAGGGCCCTCCAGCCTTGGTGAACCCACCACAGTGAGGCTTCTGGAGTCAGGGACCTCGAGGGTCACCCCCACATGAGCTATTTTTGCTGGGCGCCCTTGGGGTTCAATTTCCTCACCTGGAAAATAAGAGGACCATGGTATCTACCTCACAGGTTGTGGTGAGGAGTCAATGAAACAATTCGCATACAGATCCTGCTCCATCACGGTTGGCGGTGGTCCCCATGAGCCCCCCACGCTGGGAAGGGCACACTCAGGGCAAGGCTAGAATGGTCATGCCCCCCTCCGACAGGGCGAGTTGTCCCTAGGAAGTTCTTCCTACACTGAGCCCAGCTGATCTTTCTGTGTGCTGAGCCCAAGCCCCTGTCCACAACAGCCCTCTGGAAGAGAAGGATTTTCTCTCTGTTGCCCACAGCATCTGTCGCCTCCCCTCCAGGTGTCTGCAGCAGCCTGCCGCTCCCCCGAGCCCCATGGCTCCCAGCCCTCCCACACCACAGCAGAAAGATCTGCCCAAACCACACTGTGGTCACCCTGCTCCTCCTCCTGAACCTTCAGCAGCTGCCCTTCACCCCAAGATCTGGCCAGACGCCAGCAGTGACCCAGGAGACCCCCATGCTCCGCCCCTCTCCTCTCGATGTGAGCCTCTCCCATTTGGAGCTGCTTCTCTCCCCACAGCGCCTCTATCACCCCCAGGCTTCCCCCCACTCCACCCACAGACTCTAGCCTCACCTTACACCCTACACATCCCTCAGAGCCCTCAGGCAGCACACACGTCTTGTGCTCCCACAGCCCCTGGAGGACCCACTGCAGCATCAGGGCCTGGCGTTCTGGTTGCTGTGGGCCAGTCTCCCTGCACCGGTGGGACCCACTCTTCTTGGGGATGGCTGTGTTACCTGGCAGCCCCGGGCTCCAGCCAAGCCTGATGGATGGGCGAGTGAGTGCACAAGCCGATGCCTGCATGCCTGCCCCCTGCCCTCATCTGTAACTTCCCTGGTACGCATCCCACCCTCTCCTGCCCTCAGGACTCCGCCCTGGGGCTCTGCTCCACACACAGCTCCGAGGGAATCAGCAAGAATGGCCAGCTCTCCTCACCGCCCCCGCTCCCCGACTCCCAGCTCTCGGGCTGGTTCAGGGGAAGTGCATCACTGGGTCCAGGACCCCGGGTTGGTTGGTGTGCTAAGACGGGGGTTGCTCCAGGCCCAGTTGCTCAGGGCAGGCCTCAGGAGCCTGGATCATGGCATAGGGCGTGTCCCCGACGCTGGGGAGGCATGGCTCAGTGGCCTGTGCCAGGATGACAAGGGCTGCCTGAGGCTGGCAGCCTGGCAGGCTTGCTGTGTGAAGTGGGCTCAACGAGCAAGTTGGGGGCTTTGGGGCTGAGCCCCGGGAAGGGCAGAGTCTGAGGAAGGGTGTGATGCTCGAGCGAGAGAATGACCGCCGAATCCCCCGGTGAGACTGGAACCAGTCACATCCGGCCATGAGGCTCAGAGAGGTCATGCTGCCAGCCGGGGTGTGGGGGGGGGGGGGGGGGGGGGTGGGGGGCCGGGGGGGGGGGGGGGGGGGGGGGGGCTGGGGTTTGGGACCCACAGTGGATCCAGGTGAGGCCCAGAGGGTGGCCAGAGGCACAGAGTGGAGGGTCCTGCTGTGATGAGGCCCCCTACGTTCCCCAGTCTGGGCCCCTCTGCTCCTCGCCCGCTCCCAGCCCCTCCAGGAGCATCAAACCCAAGCAAGGCGGCCCATTCCACGGAGGAGCAAACGCAGCCTTGGCGGGGGAGGGGAAGCCAGCCACAGATGGAAGACTGTCACCCCTGCATGACCTGGCACTCCTAGGGGACAGGTACCTGCCTGCCGCCACCCGCCTCAGAGCGGCACCCTTTGGGTCCTGGGGTGCTGACCACCCTGCTCCCTTGAGCGGCCATGCTGCAGATGGGGAAAACCCGCTCTTCGGGGCCACTTTCCCTTTGAGGAGCCCCAGGTGGAGGGTGGTGAGTCACTTCACCGGGCCCCTGTCCTGGGTCCCGGTTTCTCTCTGACTCTCCGGGCTGAGCCGCCCTGCCTGCAGAGAGGCCTGCATCCGGCCCCCCACCTCAGCAATGGGCTCTAACCAAGCCCACAGGGCCATGAGGCCAGGCTCAGCTGGCCTGGGCACCGTGTGTCCCAGGAGAAAGGCCCCTCTTTTGGGCATGCAGGCCGTTTTTCCCGTTTGCCCTTTTTTTTCTCCTCTCCATCCTGCCTTGGGTTTGGCAACAGCTTAAAAGGGGAGGAGATTGGCTCGGGTGGACCAACAAACCGTCTAGAATCTTCCAAAACATTCTCCCCATAGAGCTTGGAGCCTGGCAACTACATGGACCCGGCCAAAGGAGAGCACCAACATGAGGAAAAGAAGCTGGTACGTGGTACGTGATGGGTGGGGTCAGGTGGAATCGAGATGCATCGTGACCAGGCCCTCCGAGCTGAGGGACCGACAGTCTGCCTTCGCAGGGACAGCCCCCAAGACTGGGGTAAGGCTTCGCAGGGGGCCCCGAGTGAAGGGTCCTCGCCGGGGGGCTATTTCAGACAGCTGTGGGGCTTGGGGGCATGGAGGCGCCCGCCAGGCCTGGCCAGAAGGAGGCTCTTCCAGGTGCCTAGAATCCTGGGGACGACAGACGCCAAGGCCTGACCCTCCGCAAAGTGCCACGTTGCAGACGCTGGCTGTTTCGAAGAGGCCACGTGATCCCAACCACGTCTGTGTGGACAGCCCTGGGGTTCTGTCACAGGGAAATGATCTTTCCTTGGATTGTGGTAGAAATTGGCTTGTGTCCATCGGGAAAGAATCTTGGTATATTTTACATTCTATCTCCTTTTTAGAAGTTTAAGCTCATATTAACATTTTTTCCCCAACAACACAAGTTTAGAGACCATAACGCACACAGGTGCACCACCACCCACCCTCACTGAGACGGCAGCATTTTAGACGTCAGATCTTCTGATTTTAAGGAATAAAACTTCACAGCATAAGGGGGCCCGGCCATCCCACCGTAGGCAGCGTGTCCTGAACCTGGCGTTTCCGTGTCCCAGGGACGCTCCTTGCTCCCTCTGGGTGTCGGCAGCGGTGGCTGTGGCCTGAGCCTGCCCCGGCTGCGTGCTCCTCTTGTGTGGGCTGTGGTTTGGAGGTTGGTTGTGTTGCCCTCGAGGTTCTAGTTCACTGGGACCAGAGAGCAGGGCCCCTCCCCCTCTGCCATCACTTACATGATGCCTTCAATCCCAAACTTTTCTTGCTAAAATTCAAACTTCTACAGCAGCCTTTCTGCAGGCAGCCAAACCCTGGACCACGGGGCGCGGCCAGCTGTCTGCGGAGCCCCACGTGCGTGTGCTGACTTCCCTGCGTTCCTGGCCGCCCCGCCTTAGGTACACCGGCCCGGCTCACCTCCGTGCCTCTCTTCCGGCAGCTCCCATGGCCCCCCCAAATCACCACCCCCTGCTCTGCACTTGTTCACTCCAAACCCCAGACACCCCAGGGCTTGAAGCAGAAGCGCCAGGGAGGAGGGCAGGCCCTCCCAGTGTGGCTCCCAGCGTGCAGCGTCAGTATCCCTTGCTAACGTGTCAGAAGTTCTCACCCCTTGGGACCTGCCGAATCACACACCTGGGACTGGCTCTCTTCCCACTCACTTCTTCTGATTGTTTTGGGGGAATTCTTCCCCCAGGGGGATGCAGTCATGCTACCCACTCCGACCATCAAAGTCGAAGGCCTATGACCCAGGGCGGCCTGTGGGACGGATCCACAGACATGGCTGAGTTTGAGTTCCTCCAGGTAGGGCTATGATGGGCTGACTTTGAAGCTGCCGTGGCCGCTGTGCCTGGAATGGCAGAGACCAGGAGAGCGGATGCCCGATGAGACAACCTTGCTGAGTCCCTGGATACAGCCATGCCTGAAACCTTCCTGTGTGCCAGTGTTCCAGGCACTCCAACTTCCCTGGGTTGAGCTAGTTTGAATTATGTTCTGGATGTGGCCACTAGGTCAGCCCTGACCGACAGGTCTCATACCACAGTAAGAAGCATCTATTCACGTGTCTGTTTATTTCTGTGTCCCGGCCACTTGTCAGAGGTTCTGTGCATTTCCCCAGCCCTGCCAGACCTTGGCTCAACTTTGTCACATTTCCCGTCCACAGGACCTGAGGCCGGAGAACGCTTCTGTCCTTGTCATGCCCTGATGCACCCACAGCGGGAAGCGGCCACTTCTGTAGGGTCAAGACGTGGCCTAGGCCTGTGCAGGGGGTCCTACAAGGTCAGCAGCAGGACGCCGACGTTGTCCCAGTCATGCCTGCGGGGGTGGGGGCCTCCCTGCTACAGATGCCCAGACCCCCCCACACTTTACACCCTCAGGGGTCCCTGAGGCACCCCTCCCTGACTAAGGAGGCGCTGAGCTCAGAGCACACCTGGATGCTCCGTGTGGGGGTGGGACACAGGGTCTTCTCCGGAGAAAAAGAAGATCATGGAGGAGGGGGGAGGGGACAAAAGCTGGCTTACTCACTCCCTTTCCCCATATTATCACAGAGTGTGACCAGGTTGTCATTCAGCCATCTGGAGGCTGGCTCTGGCCTTAAAGTGGCCTTCCAGCTGACTCCCCCGCCATGTCTAGGGACCCCCTCCTGCCCCCTCTCTGGCTTCTCCAAGCTTACCCAGTCCCCAGGAAGTTTGGGTGCTGTACCCTGGGGAAGGGGCCTTGGGATCCATGTCAGGGAATCTGGAGGCCCTGGGGCACCAGAACCCCCAGGAAGGCTGCAGGTGTCTTCATAAACCCAGTCCCCTGGGGTCTCCAGAGGCTCACAGGTGTGTGCTGGCGGAGGGACAGCACCAGGAATCTAAGCGGGGGCGGGGGGTGTCTCAGACCTCATCTGCTGCCACACTGCCCCTACTCACTCTGGTCTCATCACTGTTCCATGCACAGGCCAGGCTCGGTGCCCCAGGGCCTTGGCACGACGGCTGTCCCCACCGGGAGCACCCCTCCGCCACGCAGCCAGAGCTCATCGTCCTCCCTTCCCAGATCACCCTGTACTCCCAGCCCTCCCCCTCCCCTTTTGGTTTTCCTCAAGTACCAGGTGTCACTTCCTGATGTGATAAACAGTGTACTTACTAATTTTGTGCATTACCTGTCCCTTCCCTAGAAGGTCGGCTCCACGGGGCCAGATTTTTGTTTGTTTTAAATAGACGATTTTTTAGAGCAGTTTTAGGTTCACAGCAAAACTGAGAGGAAGGCAGTTCCCATGTGCCCTTGGCCCATGCCCCCAGCCGCACAGCGCATTAGTGACGGTCAGTGAGCCTGCACGGACACCTGTCATCACCCAGAAGCCTCAGTTTACCTGCGGGGTCGTGCTTGGGGCTGGACATTCTGTGGGTTCGGACCCACGTGTGAAGATGTGTGCGTCGTTAGGCCGGGGGAGTATTCTCACTGCCCTGGGACCCCCTGTGCTCCCCTGCCTGTCCCTCGCCTCAGCCCGGGGCAACCACGGGCCCTCTTGCCTTTTCCAGGTGCCACGTGGTTGGAGTCACAGCACACTCAGCCTTCCCGGTTGGCTCTTCCGTGTCTTTCCGTGGCTTGTCAGCTCGTTCTCCCATCCAGGATGTGGATGGACCACAGCTTATTTATCCATCAGCTGCTCAAGGGCACCTGGCTGCTTCCAGGTTTGGCCGTTGTGAATAAAGCTGCCGTAAGCATCACGCGCAGGACTGCGTGTCCGACCCTCCCCCTCTTCGAGGGGCAGCAGTGAGAGTGGGCAAGGCCACCCCAACAGCCTCATTTTAATTTAACCACCACCGTAAAGACCTTATCTTTGGAGCGCCTGGGTGGCTCAGTCGGTTCGGTGTCGGTCATGATCTCAGGGTCCGGGAATGGAGTCCCACGTCGGGCTCCCTGCTTATCAGGGAGCCTGCTTCTCCCTCTCCCTCTGCCGCTCCCCCTGCTTGTGCTCTCTCTCTCTCTCAGATAAATAAATAAATCTTAAAAAAAGAAGATCCTGGGGCCAGGGCTTCAACATAGGGTTTTGTGGGGACACATCTCGCCCCATAGCACTCTTCCCTGATCCTTTAGACAGTGTGGCCCTGCCGACCCCTTGGTCTTGGACTTCTGGCTTCCAGAACCCCAGACCAGAGTGAGTTTCTGTCCTGTCCCGTTCGTGGGGCAGCTGAAGCAGCTGCGGGCACGGACACCACCGCGAAAGTGCGGCTGTCGTTATAAGTTATCCCCATTTTACGGGATCTGGGTGACCCCCCGGCCCCGACCCCCGTGCATTCTCCTTCCACACACGAGCTGTCCCTGCACGGCACGCACTGGGACAAGGCGGTCCTCTGGGCGGGGAGCTGGGGGGACAAGGCCAAGTCCCGTCCCTGCAGGGCTCGCAGGGCCAGGAGAGAAAGGACAGCGAAACCAGGAGCAGAGTACACGTAGGACCTAGCGAGGCGTACTGGGTTGGCGGTGACTGGCTGTGCCTCAGGTGCAGAGAGGCTTTCTCCCGGGAGGCCACAGGATGGGGGGTGCTACCATGCCGCTGCCGTGGGGCGCGGCCCTGAGCGAAGCCAGCAGCCCAGGCAAAGGCCCCGAGCTGGGGGCACTCCGCAGACTGGGCTCTGGCCTCATTGTCCCATCTCAGAACCCACAGACCGCGGTGTGCATCCGACCAACCCACCCGCAGGGGCTCCTTCGTCGGGGGCTTCCTGCAAAACTGCTGTCAGCTCCCGGGAAGGCAAACGCTCCCTAACCAGGCACAGCTCCCTCCCAGGTGGTGAGGACAGACTCCCAGGCTGGCTGGAGGCAAAAATATGGCGCATCGGGCCGTGTTTGGATGTAAATATTTTCACCCATGCGAGTAGCTGGGAGGTGAGGTCTTGTTCCCGCTTGTCTCCTGGAAGCCGGGAATCTGGGCCATATGGCTCCTCTTCCAGCAGCCTCCCTTCCTCACGTGGGCGGAGGGAGGAGTGTGCAGGCCAGACTGCGTCTCCACCTGCCGGGGGTTAGCAGCTCCCCGGGGCGTCTGGGCTCTGACAGACCTGGCCCAGCCCTGACTCCCACTGGCTACCATGTTACCCCCCAAGACTCCCTTTCCCCACCTGCCAAGTGGGGCATGAGCGAGCCTGCTGCCCTGGTCTCCTGAGGATGTCGGGGGCAGCAGGGCAAGGGGCTAGTACACATGTCTGGGGGCCCCCGGCACCGTTCTTTCTCTCCTTCTCACACTTGGCCCCCACCCAGGCTGGGGAAAGCACCAGGGGTAAACCAGATGGCCCGTGGCAGGATCATCTTCTCAGGGGAGAAGGAGGGCTCAGATGTCTCCCCTGGCCACACAGAGGACCTCAGAACTCTTGCCTACTTCCCCCACCATACTGAGCCTCCTCGAAGCAGACCTGGAGAGATGCCGGGGCATCCCAGGTGATGGGAGCAGGTCAATACTCAGACTGGACTGGGGGAATGCCTCCACTCAAGAACCTTCACTGGTTCCCCATCTCCCATCGAAGCAAGGCTAACGGTGCTCAGCATCCCAGGCCCGGAACAAGCCATCCTCCATGCTCATCTCCGTGCTGGCCTCTGGGCTGTTCTTAGGAAATCCCCTCCCCTGGGGCATCCACCACCAACCCACTCTGCCGGAGAGTGTCCTCTGCTAAGGTCTCGGACTCACTGACAAAGCCTCAGAAATGGCCTGCTGGGTCCAGACTGGAGTGCACTGGAGGATCCTCAGCTGGGGGCAGCAAGGAGGACCCTCTCCAATTTCAAACGGGTCACAGAGGCCCAGGTCACCAGGCTGGGCGTGGCAGGGCTGTCCTGCTCCCCTCTGCATCTTCTCTCCGCTTGGGCCCCCATGCGGGGCGGCCCAGGGCTTCCCAGGCACAGAGCTTTGTGTTTTGGTGGGGAGGCTTTCGGCCGCAAGGAGCAGAGTGTCCGGCCAACGGTGGCTTACAAAGCAGACATTTACTTCTCAGGCAGCCTGGAGGGAGGTGGTGCGGGACTAGGTGAGGCCAGCCGATGACACCGTCGGGCTCCTGGGCGCCCTTCACCCTTGCTCTGCCATCCCCGGTGTGTGGGCTTGTCTCATGTCTCCTCCGTCGGACTACCGTAGCTCCGGCTACCACAACGTCTGACCACGGCATTCAAGGAAGGGAGAGAAGGCACCTGGGGGGAAATCTTCCCCAGGAACTCCAGGCCAGTCTCCCCTTCCTGGTTACTGGCCGTAGGGTCCCATGGCTGTGCCTGGCTGCAAGGGAGCATCCCCGGTGGTCCTGGCCTTTGGGAGGGTGTGAGCTCACCGTGGGCACCTGAGAGGCTGGGGATGAGGGCAAAGGCCCCGAGAAGGCAGAGGGACAGGACCCAGAGGGAGAGGTGGAATTTCCCTGAGGCCGGGGCAGGGATGCGTGAGGAGAGGAGGCTGCAGGCCGGGACCGCGCGGGCACTCAGCACCCAGAATGCTGGGAGACGGCGGGTTTGTCCCAGGGATGATAGCAGGCTCCCAGCCTCGTGGCAGTGCCTGGGGCCTCAGGGCTGGCCCTTCGCGTGGACCTTGAGCACGGAGGACACATCCCAGAATGGTGGTGGTGGGTGCAGGGGCCTGTCCTGGCAAGGTGCTCGGGGCACCTCTGCTGGAACGTCACAAATGTAGCATGAGGGCCAGGGAGCGCTGTCCCCTCCTTTCCTGGGCGGAGAGTCCAGAGGCATAAGCCCTCAAGTCCAGAGGCTCCGTGGGAGCCGTGGTGGCATTTCCCTGCACCTGAGGAGGTCCCTCCCACCCAACCAGGCTGCAGCTAGTTAGGGACGTGTGCTGTGGGAGCCCGGAGTCCCCTCTTGGAAGGCACTGTGCTCACCAGCACACCACCCCCACTGGTGTCCCCTCCTAAGACAGCGGGGACCCTCAGCAATGTCTTGTCTTCCTCCCAGGGGAGGGCAGGAGGCTGGTAGAGGTTCATGGACATTCATGTCTGCTGCCTAGCACGAGCTAGGACCCCCAAGGGAGGTTAGCTTTTATTGTTTGCACCCCAAATCTCAATTCTTACTTTTAAAATGAAGCATTCTAATTTCTTTAACTTTCCCTTCATGCACCAAATATTGCTATTTATATTTATGGAGGGCGGGCGCCCGCCTGTCTCTTCCCCGCTGCGTCCCCAGCACCTGAAGCCGCGTCTGACACACAGCAGGTGGTCGATGAATATTTGTCGAGTGAATGAATGCTTGGGCCCAGGAAGCAGATGTGACCTGCCGTGCCTCCGCGCGTGCGCACGTGCTGGGGGCAGCTGGGCTGGAGGCCCTCAGGTCGGATCCTCATGCACAGCAGTGATGGTGCAATCATGGGGGCTGCACAAGACAGGCTGGCTGACCCCGGGAGAAGCTCGTGTTGCTTCGAACAGGGATACCCACAAACTGCAGCGGGTCTCCTGGGACCATCTGGGTTGGCGAGCTGGTGAAGTCACGGCTGCGCACTCAGCCCACGGTGCCTGGGGCCCTGGCTGCACATTTGTGATTTGGGGCAGCCTCGCTGACTGCCCTGGGCCTCAGTTTCCCCACCCTCAGCTGGGATAACAAGGGGTTCTGACAGGAAGCAAGCTGTTCTCTGCAGAACCCCGAGAGCAGAAAGAGGCCTGGCCAGGGCTGCTGCTGACCAGCTGGACGGCCTTGGACGCAGGACACCTCCCTGGCCAGGCCCTCTGTGCACGTCAGAGGTCACATTGCCTCCCTGCTCCCCTCTCAAACAGTTGCTGGGGGGGGGGGGGGCCTGTCTGCAGGATCCTGGCTGGAGCTGTGAAGTCCAGGCCACATCCGGCAGCGTTATCGTGGTTCCTGGGAACTTCCCCCGGCCAGCCGAGAAGGTGGCCCCAGAGATACTGGGCACAGGGCGGGTGCTTTCCTGCCTGTGACACGATTAAGTAACAAAAGCAGTTGCTGGTGGGAAAGTCAGCCGCGACACCGGCCATCTGGCTCGGCCCAGGCCCTGCTCTGCCTCCTTTCCAAATTATCTCCACAGGCCCCACTGGCCGGCCTGTTATCACCCCCAGGACAGACTGGGGGACTACAGTGTCCAGAGCTTCACAAGAAGCTCCTATCAAAGTCTGCAGCCAAAGCCAAGGGACAGGGTGAGCATCCTTCCCCAGGGGCACCGGCAGGGTCTCCAGCCCCAAGCAAGTGCCCATCCCCCGCCTCTGCCCGCCGGTACAGTCTCCCCCCACCCACCCTGCCGCAGGATGCTGTTTTCTCACACCTGTGCTCCGTACGGGTTCACATCAGCCCCGAGTCTAACTGAATCCAACAATATTAAACCAGGCCCATCTGTTGGCCAACTGATGAACACAGATGTGCCCCGGATTTCAGAGGCAACTGCCAGCCAGCCAAAGCTGTTATAGAAGAGGCACCTGCTGCCCGTTTCCCCGTCCTGCGCCCCCGCCCCTCCAGCCCCAGGAGCCTAGCCACCAAAACAACCCTTCCTCCGGAAGGGGCTGGCTCCTCCCCGCCACCGACTGGGGAGTATCCCGGGGCAGGACCCACAAAGAGCCTTAGCCACCAGCCGGGAGGAGAGGACCCCCCAGGTCCGGCTGGGCCCTTTGCCCTGAGACCCCACTGTGGGCAGCAACGGGGCCCAGCTCTTCTCCGAAGCACAGCAGCCGGGAGTCAGGCATGGCTGCCTCGGGGCCTTTGCACCTGCAGCTCGCTCGGCCCGGAACACTGTCCCCGGGGCCTCATGGCTGCTTCCCACCTACTTCAGATCTTTGCTCCGGCAAGGTTGGGACTCAACAAATATTACTGTTTTTACCTTGCTTTGGGATCCACATTAAGACCCGTCTACTTTATGGAAGGAACACCTTTTCTGGTCTTGCTTCAGGAGGGGAAGAGAAAGGAAAAAGAACGATGCTCCCTCCGTCCTCACTCGGCCCCTCCCTCAAGGACAATGGCGGAAGCGGCGAGAGCAGCGTGCAGTGACTGGGGAGTCTGAGGCCGGGCTGGAGCAGGGGCGATGGTGGGGCTGGGGAGAGGGGCTGAACCTGCCTGTCTCTGGAGGAAGAGACAGCAGAGCCACCTGGCCGATGTGAACACAGAGGCGCCAGGGGCCACAGCCATGCCTCTTTCCTCCTCTGCCCTTCTCCCGGCCCTGAGGTCACCACCTATGCAGTTCCAGGAACAGCAGAATGAGAGGTGGCTCTGGGCGCAGGGTCTGGATGGCTGGACAAGAATCAGGGCCTGCCCAGAGGGGGACCAGCTGTCGCCTCCACCAGAAGGCAGGGGGACTGGTGTCCTGGCAGGGGGAGAGCACAGAGGGGTCTTGTCCACGGTCCTCGGCCCTCACCCTGGGTTTTCACTGGGCGCGGGTGCGTCAGGGCCCCTGGCGGTGGCCGTGGGGGCTGTGGCAGGTTGGGGGGCAGTGTCCTTTGGGGTACTTTCTTCCCTCCCCAAAGCCAGGGTCCCCCAGGTGCGGCTTCCTCAAACCCAGCACCTCCTCCAGGTTCAGACATCCAAGGTGTCCGGCCCAGGGGCTGAGATGTGGAACCAGGGTCCCAGGGCTGCATCCTCCAGCATGGTGGGCGCCCCTGCAGACCCCAGGGAATGGCAGGAGCCAGGTGGCCCCTCAGGAGCCTCACTTCCTCATCTGTTGTGTGGGAATCAGATGAGCAAGCATCATGTGTTTTTATCGAGAGTTGCTCCGAACCGTGGCCTGCACGTTACTTGCGTGTTACTTGCACATGCATGTGCACATACACGCTGTGTGAGTGTCCCCGCATCTCAGTGTTTCTTACCCCTTCTATGGTGAAACAAGCCCCCAGGGCCGCCCTGCGCCCCAACATTGCCCACAGCCCCTCACGGCTCCCCCGCGGCTCGCTCCTGCCTTCATAAGACGTCTCTGACCTCCATCCCCTGGCCCCTGGGCCATCCGGTTTTCACCGTCACGAGTGGGTGCATGCGTGTCCTGGGCCTGTGTGACTCCCCGGGGCTCTGCTCTGGGGAAGGATATGGCGGGGGGGGGGCAGTTCCTAGGTTTGCACTTCCCAAACCACGTATTTTCCATTTTATTCTACTTCACTTAAAAATGTTGGTCATAAAACATAGGCCACGTGAAAGAAGCCAGTTGCAGAATGCCACGTGTGATTCCCTGCATGGGAAACATCCAGAACTGGTACATCCACGGAGACAGAGAGCAAAGTTGTTTTGTCAGGGCCCGGAGGGGAGGGCACTGGGGACCACTGGGGCGTGAGTACCACTGGGTGTGGTGTTTCGTTTTGGGATGATGAAAAATGTCTGGACCTCAATCCTGCTGTGCCAGGCCTCCAAGGCCCCCGGGACTCTGCCCCTCCCTCCAAGGCCTCCGGGACCCTCCACCGTCCAGGATTTACAGGAGCGGCACCCAGTCCAGGGCATTTGCTCCAGCCCCACATCGATATATCAGTTTGCTGGGGCTGCCGTGACCAAGTCCCACACACCGGGTGGCTTGAACCACAGAAATCTACTCTCCTGCAGTCTGGAGGCCAGGAGTCCCAGACCGAGGTGCCAGCATGGCTGGTTCCTTCTGGGCCCCCTCTCTCGGCTCCTACTGGCTTGCTGGCAACTTCGATATCCTCGGGCGGTAGACCCATCACCCATCTCTGCCTCCACCTCGCTCGGCTTCTTCCTGCCTCTGCGTCTGTCTCTGTGTCCAAATTCCCCCTTTTTGTGAGGACACCAGGCATACTGGGTTAGGACCTACCCTGATGGCGTCATTTTAACTAATCACATCTGCAAAGACACTGTTTCCAAGTAAGGTCACTTTCCCAAGTACAGGAGGTTGGGACCTCAACGTGGACCTGGAGGGGCGGAGCTCAACCCGCGACAGTTAGGTGTCCTGAATTTCACCCCAGCACCAGCCTCAAGTGGGAGCAGTTCCTCCCTGGCTTCCCAGACGGGCAGCGCAGTGCGGACGGGATCGGATCGGACCCGGGGCTCGGGCTCATGGGGGTGGGCTGTGTGTAAGAGCTGGGCCGTGGGTGAGATAAGCCCCCACAGCCCTGGCCGCCTGCCACAGCCTAAGCTGTTAGTCCCACTCAAGTGGCTTGGACAGACCCTTGAGGAGCCGGTCACACCCCACTGGGCCAATAATACGGGTATTGAGACTGAGTCAAAAGCAGCATTGATTGAATACACCCCAGCGGTGCCCCCAATAGGTCACTAATCCGGGCTGCCAGGTGCTCACAATCCCAGATGGCAGCCCCCCAGGCCCCCCAGCCGCTCCTGGAGGACACCAGCTCCAGCCCTACGTGAGGCAGGGGGATTCAAATCTCCTGCTGGAGCTCGGGAAATGCTGCTCGGAGACAGTGGGATCCGCCTGGGGCTGCAGGGGAGGGAACGTCCTCTCTGTTAGCCAGGACCCACTCTGCGGCCTTCTGGGGCACACCGTGGGGCGGCTGCCTGCCACGGGCCAGGACTCGGCCAGGCTGTCCCCATCCTGCCTCAGGCCACCTGGGAACTGCCCACAGTGGTTGGCCAGAGCCGGGAGGCGGACAGGTCCCTGCGAAACACCTCCAGCCTTTGTTTACGGCCACTGTGCCCACCGCCATGTCCACCTGACGGTGAGATCGGGACCTTCCAGGTCCCTCTGAAGGCCTAGTGGGGCTCTTTAGACCCCACAGAGGCGCTGACCTCTGTGAGCAAGCTCCCGTCGACTGTCTGTCTGTCTGTCTCCCTGTCTCTCTGCGATCGTCTCTGTCTCTGTCTCTTTCCTCCCCCCAGCACTAAAGCACCCCCGGAACTGGGCTGTTCTCCCTCATTCTGGCGGCCACCATTCCTCAGCTGACCTCCCCTCGGGCTGGGAATGATAAGAAAAGCCCCCAGGCATCTGCGTCTTCAGGGACCGCGCTGCGCCCACTTTACAGATGAGGAGGACAAGGCCCGCACTCTGCAGCAGAGCTCCGGAGGGAGAGCCGACTGTCTCCTGTGCTCTGCCCCCTGCACTGCTCACCCTCGGTGTGGCTCAAGCTATTGGGGTGAGTGCGTCGGCCCTGCAGTCAGGGCTCAGGGGAGCACGGAGTCCCTGCCCCTGGAGCTGCTGAGTCCCCTCGCTTCTTCTAGGAAGCTTGCCCTGACCAAGAAAACATTTTCCAGGATTGCGATTGGTCATGTTTTCTGGGAAAGTCTCAGAGAAGAAGAGGGAGACTAACATGGACCACCGCTGTGGTTGACACGCACCTCTGACAAGCACCTGCTGCTCAGACCCCCGTTCCTGGGGGAACGAGCCCCTGCTTGCCAGGCTCTTCGTGGGCCTGACTGCTGTATGGTCCCCACAAAACCCAGGCCCCAGAGCAGTGTGAGGGGCCTGGCAATGCTCCAGGGCACGGGCATGCTTTCCAGCACCCCATCTCCTGATGCCCAGATCAGACACCCACCGGAAGCTCTGGGACTGTTTTCAATCCAGTATGTCTGGCTTCCGACAGTAAAACAATTACGAGGCATTCCAAGAGGCAAGAAATGACACAGACTGAGGAGGCCACGTGGACCTGGGAGCCGACTCAGACACGACACAGATGCCAGGTTCTCGCCGGGGAGCCTAACCAGCCAGGATTGATTTGCCGAGGGATCCAGTGGGGACAGCGGGCAACAGGAAGGAGCAGATGGACGGTGCAGGTACAGAGATGCAGCTGGGAAGGAGAGACGGAGATGCAC
This sequence comes from Callorhinus ursinus, assembly GCF_003265705.2. Lineage (NCBI taxonomy): Eukaryota > Metazoa > Chordata > Mammalia > Carnivora > Otariidae > Callorhinus > Callorhinus ursinus. The sequence goes on from NW_027397108.1 coordinate 11,131,300, forward strand.
GCAATTCACACTGGGACAGAAGTGGGGAGCACCCGCTCGGGCTCCTGATGGACCCGCAGGGCGGAGGAGAGTCCGCGAGCGGGAAGGTGGGTCAGCGGACAGTTCCCAACTCAAACCACGAGGGGAAAGAGAGCACACAAGGGCCGTAGAGCAGTTTCAAAAGGCGCAGCACACACGGACTTGAAATACCGGAAGGAAGAGCCAGAGAATAGAGCAGAAGAAATATTCGAAGGAATTATGCCCAAGAACTTTGCACAGTTAATGGCAGAGACCAAACCACAGACCAGAGCAGCTGGGAACAGGATGAAGCCAGAGACAACAGCTCGAAACTCCCACATGCAGACACCTGACATTCCAACTGCGGAGAACAAGACACACAGAGTCTTGAAAGGAGCCAGAGGGGAGTCTTCCTCGCAGAAGAACAAGGATGAACACCACAGAGTGTCCTCGTCCAGAGCCATGAAAACAGTGAGAAATAAACAAAACCACCAACCTTCAAGTCGTTGAAATTACCCTTCAAGATGGAGGAGACACAAAGTCGTCTTCACGTCACGACCGCGAGGATGCACCCAGCAGCCCGGCCTCGCGAGGGGTGTGCTGAAAGAAAGGAAAGAAAAGAAAGCAAGATGAGATCTTTCCTTTCTCCCCCCGTCCGGCGGCCTTCAGACGGGGTGCCTCTCTCCGCAATGGCTGGGTGCTCGGGGGGGCAGCCTGGGGGCAGGAGCGGTGGAAGGGGGCTCGCCGAGGCCGGGGCCCCGCCAGGCACAGCCGCTCCTCCCTCAGGGGCTCGTGCGTCTGAGAAGGAGCTCAGCTTTGGAAACTGGGCAGAAGAGCATCACTTACCGGAGAGAGGGCGGCTGCTTCCCCGCGCGCGCCCCTGAGCCTCCGCCCCTACCCTGGCGGCTCACCTCCGCAGCACCGGACCCAATGCCCTCGCGGAGCCTGGCCTCCTTCTCCCGGGCTTCTGGGCTCAGGGCTCGCCGCCTTGCATTGTGCAGAAATGGTCTTTCTGTGCGTCTGCATAATTGTGAGTAACCCACTCAACCAGTGTTTACGGAGCACCTAGCACCGTTCAGCTGTCTCAGGCCCGGGGGATACCACAGGAGCATCATGGACACAAATCCTCACGAGGGGAGACAGAAAATAAGCAAAAGGAGCACCTGAAACCCGTGCTATGCCCCAGCTGGTGATAAAAATTCACAGGGAATTGTAACAGGGCGGGGCGTGCGCTCGGCGCTCCAGGCCAGTGTGGGTGGAGGACGTGGGGTCAGAGGTCGTGCAGGGCCCCAGGGCCTTGTGGAGTCAGTGCTGAAGGTGGGACCGGGCGGCAGCGCGGGAGCTTCCCAGGGCAGCCGGTGGTGGCCTGGGCCTGGTAAGGTAGAGCTGCGGGTGGGAGGTGTGTGCGGGGTTAGGGTTAGCTCCCCCTGCGTCTTCCGGTTTGGCTGGAGATGGACGCCTCCGGGCGAGACGGACCTGCGGGGCAAAGCTCCGAGCTGGTGGCCAGCCGGGAGACGGATCAGAAGCTGCCGATGAGTGGGAAGAGACCCAGGGACCCAGTCCTAGACCTTCCAAAGTTTTGGGGAGCAAAGAGGGCCTCAGGGAGAAAAGGGGCCACAGGGCAGGCAGGTGGTCAGAGGAAAAGGGACAGTGGGGCCTGGCAGTGCACCCTTGCCAGCCTGCTGGCCTCTTGGCCGGCCTGGGCTCTCTGTAGAGGGGGGTCCCCACCTGCCAAGGCTTCCTGTACCTGAGCCTGAACCCACACCACAGCTCTGAAGCCTTGCATCCTGACTGGGAAGATTTGGCTCTAAAACCAGGAGCCACATCGCAGAGGGGACAGGTGGGAGGCAGTGCCTGGCAGTTCCCTCGGCTAGCGGAGGCCAGGCAAGCTGTGGCATGCTCTCACGTGGCCTGGTGCATCCTGGCGAGTCCCCAGCAGAGAGCAGGCTGGCCACTTGGCATGCCCCCCCCCAGGGAGCCCCAGCCTCCCCTCCGCCGTGCACACCCCAGGAACCAGCTGTGGGGCATGAACTTCGCTGCCAGGCCACCGGGACTCAGGCCGGCCTTTCCATTCCCTGCACACCTTTGGGCAGGTCCTGTGACCTCCTCCTCCAGAGAGTGCCTGCTCGGGGGGGGGGGG
>NW_027397108.1:11133536-11142428 GCF_003265705.2 Callorhinus ursinus
GGCGTGTGAGGCTCTAGGGAGTTAAAATGTGCCCCAGGCCGCGTGTGAGCTCAGTGAGTGTGTGGTCCTCGACGTTCCCAGCCCGCTGGCTTCCATCCCCTCGGCTCTGCTTGGGGACCCTTCCTCCACCCGCACTGCCTGTGTCACCTCCTCAACTGGCCTCCCAGCCCCAGCTCAGAGCCCGGGTGACCTTCCGCAGGGGCAGGTGATGCGTCTCTGACAACTCACTCCACGGCAAGGCCGCCCCTCACCCCTGCCCTCTCTGGGGAGGGGGATGCTTCCTGCCTTGTCAATGTCCGGCGGGGCCACGTGGCATTTTGGCCAGTGCAACGTGGGGGGACTGAGGTTTGCCGTGCCCAAGCAGCAGCTCTGGGGGCTGCCAAGGGGGCTCATCCTGTGACCCAGAACAAGAACGACCACAGCCAGCCTGTGCCCGCCAACACGGGTGTGAGCAAGAAGCAAGTGTGTGTGGCTGGTTGAGAGCCGCAAGGTCGGGCTTGTTTGTTACGGCGGCAAAGCCGACTGACCGCCACCCCAAGCAGCATCAGCTTCCCGCACGCCGCCCTGGGCCCCGTTAAATTAAAGTCAACTTCACAGACAGTAAATGCACGTGACTCAAGTACACACACACTTCAACGGGAGTGAGCCTGGATGTGAGCCCGTACGGTCGTCTCTCCAGGCAAGACGCAGAACATCTCCATCACTTGGCACCTCCCTAAAATCAGTTCTCCCCACCCCCACTCAGTCCCCCACCTGATTTCTCTCCTAGTGAGATCAGTTTCGCCACGTCTGGACCTTCACCCTCCTGGGCCCAGCTCCTCACTGTGTTCTCGGGACGTGTCTGTGCTGGGAGTCCCCGTGTCTCAGCACGTGGACGCCCCTCCTCTGCTCACGCACTGTGGGTCGTGTCCAGCGTGTTATGGTGACAAGTAGAGTGGCTCTGCACCCTTGTGCACGAGGCCTTTGGTGAGCACACCGTCCTCCCTCTGGAAATGCCCCTGCGAGGAGACTTGCTGGTTACACACCGAGTATGTTTACCTCATAGGAAACTTCCAAACTGTTCTCCAAGTACTTGCTGTAGTTTTAGGTTCCCACGAGCATGTCGGGGGGTTCTAACTGCTCTGCTTCCTTGCTGACATCTGATATTGTCGGGGTTTTTGTTTTTAATTCTAGTCTTCATAGTTGATGTGCGACGTAGCCAACTGGCAGCTTTAAGGGGTATTTCTCTGACGACCAGCGATGTTGAGCATCTTTTCATGGGCTTGTTGGCCGTCTGTGTGTCTTCTTTCACCCAAGCTTCTAAGTGTCTGGGCCACGTTTTATTGGGTGTTTGTATTTCTATTATGGAGCTCTACGAATTCTTTACAAGTTATCGATACAACTGTCATGTGTATGTACCGTGTTTATTCCTCTGTGGCTCATCTCTCCGTTTTCTTAATGGTGTCTCTTGATGAGCAGAAGGCTTTAATTTTGATGAAATCCCACTATCATTTTTTCTTCCATAGCAAATGCTTTTTGTGTCCCAACGAAGGAATCTCTGCCAGTAGGCCTTTCTCCCACTTCCTTCCAGAAGTCATGTACAGTTTGCTCTTACAAATTGGTCCAGGACCCTCTTCCTGTGCTGCAGGGCTCTGGGGGAGACCGCGTTTCCCAGGTGTGCCACCTCTCCTGCCCCAAGCATGGGGCCTTCCTCATCACAGCCCAGCCTGGACCCAGGTGTCCAAGCCCAGAATGCCGACAGGGCCGTTCAGCCCACGGGGTCTGCGCCATGGTGCCCACTGGATGAGCGTCCTGAGGCCCACAAGCTGCCACCTGAACCTCAGACCCGTCTTCTTGCTCCACAGACAGGAAGGTGTTGGCTGGCCCCGGTGAGCAGCCTTGGGGACCTGGCCTGGGCTCTGGCCCAGGAGATGGAGCGGTTGGGCTGACCCAACGGGTGTTGGGCCTGTTGACGCCGGGGCGAGACCGTGGCGGGGGGGCTGGGGTGTGGCCCTGTCTTGCAGCCCAGGGGGGGAGGGAAGTTGGAATCATCTGGAGGTGTGGTTTGGTTCCTGGGAGTGGGGGCAGAGAGTGGAGAATACCAAAGGTGTTAGCCAGGGAGGTTCCCGGTCAAGCCAGGTGAGGGGGAGGGCAGCGTGGCTGGCCGGAGCTGTGTGGGGTGTGTGGGCTCCAGGCGAGGCCAGAAAGGCATGGGTGGGCTGGGGCTCTGCTAGAACAGAACACTCCAAGTCCCACGAGATGAAGCAGGGCTGGAGGCTGCCCTGGCTGGAAGGGAGAGGGCAGCCTCCCCACCAGCTTCCATGCTCCCCATGCTGGGCACAGGGGCTGCGTCCTGGGGGAGAGTGGGGGCACGGGAAGGGGGAGGGGCTGTTCTGAGGCCGGCTCTGGGGTGGGGGAGTTGTAAGTGCAGTTTGGACGGACCCAGAGAGCACAAGGGCCTTTTATGAACCAGGGCTTCTCATTGGTGCCTAACGGGCTCTACCTTGGAGGGGCCTGGCCTTTTCCTGGGAGCGCGAGGGCCTCGCCCCCACTGGCCCTGCCTCTTCCTGGCTGAGCCCATCTTCCCAGCTCTTGGACCTCAGTCTTACTGGCTGCAGACAGTCTGCTGTGTGCTGTGTGGAGTGGGTGGCCCTGGGGACCGGGAGGACACGCTGGTGGGCTGCAGGGGCTGGGTCTGGCCTTGTTGTCACCGGCCTGTGGGACCTGGCTGTCCCCCTTGGGCCTTTCCAGCAATCACTTCTACTTAGCCTTTAGTCCTGGCCCCCAGGGGCCAGTGCCCTCCTGGTGTGGGAGTCGTGATGGGGAGGGAGGAGCTGGGTGGGGGCAGCTCTCTCAGACCCCTGTGGCAGAGCCCCCTGGGGGCCCCGTGGGTTAATTTGGGAACATCCCTCACCCCAGGGACCACCTTGGTCCCAGCCTGCCCCCACGGCATCCCCTGTGTCCCTCCCTTCCCAACCCCAGGGCTTCTCTCCTGCCCCCCCCGGGGGCAGTCACAGGAGGCCCCCCGAGAGGGGCCTAAGGTGTGCCTCCCACCTGGCTCCCCAGGGCCCGAAGGCCGTGCTCAGGCGGCTGGTGGGGACAGTGCTCTAACCGAGTGCCTCGGCATCTCCCGGTGAAGCGACATGTCACCTGCGGCTTGACCCCTCTCTGTTTAGTGACAGAAACCACGCTGGTCTAGGCCAGCCCCTGGCCCTTCTGCTCTCGAGCATGAATTCTGGAAAATAACATATTCCAAACGGCAGACAGATTCTCAGGGTTCCTCTTTTTAGAGCAACCAAAGCCACCTCTAGCCACAGCCCCTCCTGCAGTGGCCTCTGGTGACCCCCACTGTATATAAGCACCAGCTCGCACTGCGTCCTGCAAACATGGGTCAGCTGAGTCCCTGGGTCCGTGCGGGAGACCCCCGTGCTAGTCAGGTTGGGGGGCCAGGCACAGTCAGGAAGATGCTGTGTAAGAGGAAGCTGCCACCCCTCAGCATGTTCAGGGAGGAGCTGGAGACCCAGGGTGGCATGTACTCCCTAACCACAAGGGGCTGGGAATGTGGGGGTGCATGGGGTCAGGAGAGGCACAGCCGTCCTGTTGCTCTGGGTTCCTGAGCCCAGCACCCAGGAAGCCTTCTGTGCCCGGGTTCCCACCACCTGCCCGCCCTGGTGCTCAGGCCGGAGCCCTCCACTGGGGCTCATTTGCTCGTTCACCTAACGTTTGTAGAGCACCTCTGTGGCCGCAGGTGCCAGGGCCGCTGCTGTGGTTTGCAGTGAGAGCCGGGAGGGGTTGTCAGCATGGTGGGGATGGTGTGAGTTGCCAGAGCAGCCGAAGATCACGGCCACAGCCTGGGGCTGAGACAACAGGAAGCTCTCCCCCTCCAGTTCTGGAGGCCGGAGTCTGAGATCCAGGCCGGGACACACAGCCCCTCAGAGGCGCCGGGGGACAGTCCTTCCCGCCACATCTGGCTCCTGGGGGCCCAGGCGTCCTGGGTTTGTGGCTGCATCCTTTCCCCTGCCCCCGTCCTCACATGGCTTCTCCGGAGTCTGACTCTCTTACGGAGACTTTAGTCGTCAGATTTAGGCCACCCCAACCTAGAATGGCGTCATCCTGAGACTCTTCACTTGAGCACATCTGCAAAGACCCCCTTTTTAAACAAGGTCACATTTACAAGTTCTGGGGTCAAAATATGTGGACATATTTTGGGGGAGACGCTCTTCAGCCCAGTTCAGGGGCACTAATGACTGTAAACCAGGCACGGAGGGGAGGCTCGGCCCCTGTCCGGCCCATGGCACACCCACCACCTCGGCGAATGGCTGCAACAGGGCTCTGACTGCCCCTGCCCTGCAGAGGAGGGAAGGAGTCAGCGAGGCGAGACGCCGTTGGCAGCGCCCTCCTCCGAGCCAGCTCTGTCCCAGACACAGATGTGTCTCTGAAGGCCGGGCCACTCGCAATCCCTCTCTGTCACAAGTCACCAGCATGGAGCAAGGTGACGGTGGCTGATAACCTCTTGGAAGCTGGGCTTCCTCGCCTGGGCAGGGGAGATAATCACGGCTCCCCCAGACCCGTGGAGACAGCTGAGGGGAGGGAAGCTTGCCTCGGTTGTTCCTCCCCAGCAACAGGCTCCTCTCCGGAGCAGGCCCGGCTCCCTCACGCCCGGGGGCTCATTAGGGCTGCGCTGGGAGGATCTGGGCAAGGGGTGTGCGCCCACGGAGCTGGGACCTTGGGACTGGAGGGGGCTGGAGGGGGCCACCCTTTGGGAAGGACCCGGGGGGAGGGCAATCAGGGAGAAGCCGGGGCACCCGAGGCTGGGGAAGGGGGCACAGGGCCCCTGACCCCCTTCCTCACCCCGCCTCCCCTTTTCCCCCAGCCCAGCCAAGGGGCAAGGGCAGCAGAAAGATGTAAGCAACCCAAGGAAACGCTCCCTGAAAGACATGAAAATGAAGTCAATAAAAGAGATAAAAATGGAAATATCAAGACAGCAACTTCTCTTCTGATTACAAAGCAGGCAGCGGGGGCGGGAGCGGGCCCCGCCGAAGCAGCTGCACAGCCGGGCCAGCCTGATAAGGGACAGGCAGCCTGGGCCCGCGAGATAAAGCCGCACGGCCGCCTCCAGCCCGCCTGGCCATCAGTATGCACACAGCCCGACAACTGGCGCTCCAGATAGAACGCAGGACCTTATTAATCTGCTCACAGTCATTTAAATGCCCTGGAAAATGCAGAGTTGAGAGCTGCCGTCAAGAGCTTGACACTTCATCACTTTCTCCCCCGCCCGCCCCTCTCCCTGGCCATTGTCTCCCTCTGGTTTCTCCTGGAAGCGAAGTTTTCAGACGTGGGCGGAGGGACCCAGAGGGGAGCACAGGTCCAGACCCCTGACAGAGGGAGGAGACCCTGCTGCGGTCACACCTGCTGGGGGAGGGAGGCCGGCGGCAGCCCCAACCAGGGCCTTTCGGGGCTATGGGGGGGGGGGGGACAGTGACTCCGGAAGGAAATGGCTGGACATGGTCACCCGGGGCTCTGCAGTGTGCGGGCGGGGGCCCCGGGGCAGCCTGACCCTTCTGCGTCTGAGGGGGGCATGTGTGGCCTTTTCCTCCTGAGCTGGTAGCCCACCGGCAGAGACAAAGGCTGAACACACAACCATACAAACAAATTTACAATTACGGGAAAGGGACAGTAAGGGAAGTGACACGGGCAGAAGGGTGGGGGGAGGAAGGGAAGCTGTCCACACCCTATCCCGCTCAGACCCTCAGTGGCTCCCGTCTCCCCGAGTGAAAATCTAAAGGCCCCCAGAGGTCCCAGCTTTCTTTCCTCATCTTCGGTGTGCTTGTTTGTTTTTAATGCGTAGGGCCTTTGCACGTGCTGCACTGCCTCCCAGGGGCTGTCTTCCTCCAGATGTCTACCTCCCTCGCCTCCTTCAAGTCTTTGCCAAATGTCACCTCCACAGAGAGGCCTCTGTTTGGGGGAGGGGGGAGAGGAGCAGAGGGAGAGGAGAATCTCAAGCAGACTCCCTGCTGAGCGTGGAGCCCAATGTGGGGCTCAATCTCACAACCCTGAGATCATGACTTGAGCCGAACCCAAGAGTTGGACTCTTACTAACTGCACCCCAGCACAGTGACTACACCCCAGCACACTGGCTGCACCCCAGCATACCGACTGCACTCCAGCATACTGACTATATCCTGGCATACTGACTGCACCCCAGCATACTGACTGCACCCTGACATACTGACTGCCTCTCAACATACTGACTGCACCCCAGCACACCAACCACACCCCAGCACAGTAACTGCACTCTAGCATTATAACTACACCCCAGCACACTGGCTACACCCCAGTATTCTAACTGCACCCCAACATACTGGCTGCACCCCGGCACACAGCACCCACGCACACAGCTCGTGCTCAGCTGTCTTGTTTCAAGCTCCCCCAGAAGCATGCTCACAGGTGGGCTCCAGCAGCCAGGAAAAGAGATGGGACGGGCAGGTGGATGATGCCCAGGTGTCATGCATGGAAAAAGCAAGGGGAATGGATATGGCAGGGCACTAGCACCTCCACACCAGGAAATGCTGGTTGGATCCCAATTCCAGGGATAGCTTGCGGGGACAAGGTGGCCCTCCTCACTGGGACCTACAAGCCCAGACACTGACAGGACTCTGCACAGCTTCCCCGAGCTGCCCCCCACCCTGCCCCATCGCCCCTTTCCTGGCTCATGCTTCTCTCCATGTTACAGTCTCCTTGATTCTTCCACCTAGCCTTACCTTAGCAAGGTTTCTGTGGGGATGGACCAAGGGGAGAGGGAGCACCCCTTTCCCCAACAGAAGATACTAAGTCCCCCCGCCAGCAAACAGGACGTTGGAGGGAGGCTGGCACACCCCAGGCTCTGTCCCTGGGTGCTCTTCTTCCAGGTGGGGTTCTTCCACTGTCCGAGATTAACTTTGTGGGTTAGGACCAACATTTAAAAAACTATTGGGACACACTGCATATGGAAAAGGTAAACGCTGCTTGTGAAATAGCGTTGGGGTTTGGGGATGCATATATGAATGTATAGATGGCCGGTATTGCTCACGGTCCACGCTGCGTTCTTCCCTTGCTTTACACACGTTCACATGCTCCGTGTGCACAGTGACCCTGTGACGTGGGCACTCTTGTCAACTCCATTCCACAGCTAAGGAAACAGAGGTGCAGGGGATAACCTGCCCCAAGTCAGCTTGGACTTTGGAGTTAACAGAGCAGGTGCATATGCTCCCTGGTTGGATGTACCCTGATGAGTTCCCTCTCCTCTCTGAGCCTCTGTTTCCTCATCTGTAAATGGACATAATGCTGGGGGATTCCCAAAAGGGACACTGTGAGGGGCAAGCAGGACACAGCACTCAGGAGATGGGGGCGCTGCTGTCAGACCCTCATGTAGCACACCCCTGCTCCCCTGGCCTCCTCTGGCCCCCTCTCCTTCTAGCTGAGCCGAGACAGGCAAGCACAGACGAAGGAAAGCCTACAGAGCCCAAAGAGGAGACCTGAGACAGCACAAGGGGCATAAGAAGAGCCAAAGTCCTAATTCTAATTCTTGAGGCACACATTTTGGTTTAGAAGAGCCTCCCAAAGTCTTCTGGCAGTGCCAGGCCCTGCACGTTAGGGCAGTGGCCCTCTGGCCGGCAGTTACCCTCTGGCCACAGTGGCCAGGATCTCCCAGAACCTGTCCTTGCCACTGCTCTTCATCTCGTGGACTGCTGGTACCCTCAGCTTCCTCCCTCGAGGCCAGGCTGTTTCTGCATCTGGTTTTACTCATAAGCAAATGCCAAGTCACCCAGTCCAGAGCTCCTAGTCAGCAGGAAAGCTCTGTGTAAATATCAGCAATCATTAATGAAAATTAGAAATACTTGAGAATTAGAATAGGAAGGTCTTCTTGAGAGCGGGTACCCAATGGAACACAGGGACCCTTGGCGGATCCACCCGCCTGTCCCCTCTTCCTGGTCACAGGCTTCGACCGTTGCACCCAGGCTGGCTATAGGTTCGTTCAGGGTGGTTGGGATAGTTCATGGCAGTTCTGGGACAGACTCACCTCCTTAACAAATGTGTAGTTCTGATGGATAAGAGGCCCCAGTGTTCCCAAGTATAAAGTTGGGTGGTGGGTGAGCAGTATCTACAACTGGTCAGCATTCCCTTTCTTCCTTAAAGCCTTGCAAGGAGGAGGCATGAAGTGGGGGAGGGAAGGGGGGTTCTGTGTGGGCAGACTCCTGGCTCCCCCTTGTTCCAGCTGTGGGACCCTGGGCAGGGCACTGCTGGCTCCAAATCTCAGTGTCCTCGTCTGCAAAGTGGGCACAAGAGTGTTGACCTCAGAGCCCACCATGAAGACTGAATGCGCTAACACGTGCACGCAGCAAGCCGAGCACACGGGGGTCACACACCTGTTGCTGTTGTGGCCACAGCCCCCCATTGCACTGGACGAGCCTGCCCAGGAGATGAACACGTGAATGAACAGAGTCCTGGGCTGTGGCCACGAGGCATCTGGGACAGAGAGGGGCAGAGGTTCCTCCAGAACTGCTCCTCTGTCCGTGGTGCTGAATGCAGGCATCCTGTCCACCTCTCAGCCGTCTGAGCCAGGTGAGAGGGAAGAGTCAGCCAGGAAGAGGGAGGGCGGGAAGGACACACACAGAGAGACAGAGAGACGGGCTGCAAACCAGACACAGGGCCACTTCTACTGACACATCACCAGGAGAGAAGAGGAACTTCCGTTGTGATGGCATTTTCCAACCGTCCTGGTTTCTCAGGAGAATATTTATCATATGGTTATTTGCCACCATCCCCTTTCCCACGTGCTCCACCTGTGGGTCCCCGAGCAGGTCCTGTGCAAGTGTCCACCATAGCTCAGCCAGAGAGGCTGACTCACTGAGTGTGTGTGTGTGTGTGTGTGTG
>NW_027397108.1:11147428-11193197 GCF_003265705.2 Callorhinus ursinus
CCCATCCATCCATCCACCCATCCCCCACCCATCTCCCCATCCCCCCATCCATCCATCCATCCATCCCCCATCCCCCACCCATCCATCCATCCCCCAACCATCCATCCATCCCCCATCCATCCCCCATCCCCCATCCATCCTTCCATCCATCCATCCATCCACATATCCGCAGAGTTTGTGTCATGTGCCCAGGCACTGTACGAGCCTTTGGAAACTACAACAATGAACAACACCCTGTCTACCCTCAAGCTTCCGATCTAAGGTGAGGTTCCAGGCAGAGGTGCACTGGAATTGCACCTGGGGATTGCATAAGTGATCCCCTGGGGTGCAGAAAAGAAACAGTCCCTTCATTTGTGTGAATCTTTTGCCATCTCTTATTTAAATGACTTCTTCTGTTTATCTGTTTCACAATGCACAGAGTGGTGCTCAGCCATGTCTTCCTGCTAGGGGCTGTGATCAAGGGACTGAGTGGGAAGTTCAGCTGGGTGAACAAGAACAGTGTGGCAGCTCAGACGGAGGAGTGAAGGAGCCTCCGAGGACAGGAGTGCTAGGCTGCAGGACACAGTGTGTTTAGAGACTTGGGCAGTCTTCTCGGGGGACATGAGGATTCATTTGGGTCTTGGAAGGTGAGTTTGTCTGACGGAGAAGTTGCTGAAGAACATTCCATGGGCAGAACAGGCGCAAGTGGGATGGGGTGGTAAGCTGCGACGGACAGGATTGGAGAACAGGGAGGGGCCCAGGCTACTGAGTGTTGGGCAGGGATGCAGGAGGAGGGGTGGTCAGGGGCAAGACTGGTACGGCCTTCGATGTGGGTAAGGCAGGCAGCTTTAATTCCACCTGGTGGGTGATGGGAGCTGCTGAGGGGGACAACAGAACCAGATCTCCCCTAGGAGCGTGTGCGTGTAGTTCTGAGGGGCCAGGGGAGGGGGACGCTGGCATGCTGTGGCAGGAAGGGTGTCCAACTAAGTATGGGAGCCAGGGGCTGCCTGCAGGGGGTCATGTATCAGTTAACTCTTGCTGCATAACAAAACACCCCGAACCTCAGTGGCTAGAAACGCTAGTGGTATATTTCTCATGACTGTGAGTGTCTGTTTCTGCCTAGGTTTATGCCTGCATCTGCTTACGTCCAGTCTTTGGGCTGGATAGGCCACAGAGGCCTCACTCACAAGCCTGGCAGATGGTGCTGGATGTGCCCCGAGGCCTCCCTGAGCTAGACCAGCCTCCTTCCCTGGTATTCTCAGAGTGATGCTCCAAGTGGGTGAAGTGGCGGCCGCACAGCCTCTTAGGGCCCGGGCTCCAAACTCAAACGACATTTCATCGGCCACATCCTATTGGCCAGAGCACGTCAGAAGCCCACATGGGCTCAGTAGCCTGGGTGCCTCCCCTGTTCTGCAATCCTGCCAAATCCTTTGCAGCCACATTTGGTGGATGATGGGTACCCCGGTGCTGGAGCAGGGCCTGTGACCTGCTCACGTGTGTTGACTGAATGCCTGGCTGTGAGGGGGCCTCAGGAAGAGAAGGGGGGAGTGGCAGGGACCGGCACAGGTGCGGACATAGGAAAGAGCAGGGCACATCGGGGGGCTGCAGGGGCTCCCTGTGGCTGCAGTGAGAGAGGATGGGTGTGGGCTTGAGGCACAAGAAGACTCTGGATTTGATCCTGAGGGCGCCAGGGGGGTGGGAAGGTTCTAGAAGGGCAGAGAGGGGGAGGAGGACAGTTAGGAGCTAGCCAGGTGAGTGACGGGAGGGAGCGTGGCCCTGCAGGGAGTTGAGGACACAGTGAAGACGTGGAGAAAGATGTGCAGGGGGTGGGTGGGACTGGGGCGTCCATCTGCTTGGCCCAGGGAGGGACTCAGGGCAGCCCCAGCCCTGGCCTCACACCCACTTCCTATCTTCAGTGACCTGGCCAGGAGGGCTTCCCCAGATCCCAGGGGACCCTCAGCAGGACCGTGGCCCCACAGCCACCCAGGCTCTGTCTCTTCACCCCCACCCAGGCCAAGTCTCCAGCCCAGACACGAGACAGAAGAGGAGAGATCCTCTGATCAAGAAACCACTGGAGAGAGCTTTTAAAAAATGCAATTAAATAGAAAATAATTAACTCCAATTAAAAATGAACCACGGGGGAGTTCTGGGGGCCTCCATGTGAAAGTTCGGGCTGTCTCCACCCTGTCTCGGCAGCCTTCCTGGCGCTCATGAGTTGGACTTTTAAGGTGTCCCCCTGCAACACCCTCATGGCCCAGACACTGCTCTCCTTGGACCCACCCTTGCTTCCCTGCCCCCGGAGCTCCCCCAGGCCCAACCCTTCTCCCTTTGGGATGCCTGCTGAGTCTTACTCTTTCCAAATGCCAGAAACCATCTGAAATGCACTCACTCGGGGCCGCCGTCATCACTGCCAGGCCCTTGCCAACACGGACTTGCCGGCTCCGGCCTGTCCCGGGTGGTGGACCTCTGGACTCTGAATCTGTAGGAAGCCCCGGGCCATCTTGGTGGCTGGTGGTGGTGGTCCAGGGACCCTCCCTTCAGAGAGCATCGACCTGTGGCCCAGAGAGGAGGCCCGGCCTGAGGCTGCACAGGCAGGCTGAGGTAGCGGGATGGAGTGTGGTCGTGGTGGAGGGTTCTCAGGCCAGAATGTGGGGACAAGGTGAGGGAGGCGGGACCAAGCCTGCTGGAATGGGCTTCCTCCCCTGAAGCATCCATAATCATGTGTGGCCACAGCTGTTTGCCAGGTGGGGGCTGAATTCTGGGCTGAGAGTCCCCTGAGGCTGTCTCCCCAGGGTCCAGTGCTGAGCAGGTGTGCGTCTTGAGACTGAATTGCTCAGGGCCATCAGCAGAATAGGCCTTGGAGGGGCCAGCTCTTCCAGGGTCATCTGCAGTCTGTCCAGGAGCAGCACCTTGCCCTTTGCATGACCAGTGCCTAGTCCTGGGGGCTCAGGTGGAAATGCCATAGAGTGGGGTGACGGTGCCCGTCTGCCCCCACATAATGCTCCAAGGTCATCACTGGCCAAAAATCCCCTTCTTGGAGAGAGGGCAGTGTCTGGAGAAGGCATCCTTTTTATTACACAAAAAAATAATGTTAAATGGAGATTAAGAGCCAACAGCAAGGACAAAAAAAGCCAACATCCCGCACTATAAGAAAGCCATCAAAAGATCCCCTCTGTTCCTGACCCCCAGGGCCTCAGTGCCCCCACATCCTCCCAGGGACAGCTGTGCACAGGCCAGCACCTGGGTGACTGCGTGGTGTCACATGACACCCATGGGAGCGCGTGTGGGAGCCACCTGCCCATGAGCATGTTCGCATCCTCCACCCTGTCCCTGCCTGAATGGCAGCACGTGAGAGGACAGTGCATCCCGCTTGTCGCTGGCATTGCAATCACCCAGGGAAAGAAGCCCGGCCTCACCCAGAGAAACTGAGCCCATCTCAGGAGGTGTCTGGGCAGGAATCATTCCATGTTTTTATCCTCAGATGATTTTAAGATTCAGCCGGTGCTGAAAACCCTGGGGTAGAACCCAGTGGAAAGCCTTGTCGCTTTTCTGGTTTTGTTTCTACAATTCTCTTGAACATTGAGCTTTCTGTTGTATTTAATCCGTAGTCCTTCCTCAGCCATGAGCCATCTGCCAGCACGAAAAATGCCACGTGCCCCAGGCAAGCATATCAGGGGTGAATTTCCGAGGCAGACTAGGTGGGTCACAGGACATTCAGTCAGTCCATTCAGGAGAACACGATGTAAAGTCCTGCACGTTGGGGAGGGCGAGGGTCTTCCAGCTTGCAGGCAGGGAAGCCACATTGGGTTAAGTGGGAGCGGGCTTGGTTGCTAATGTGGTTATTTGCCAGGTCAAATCTGACGGGAAGGATGGGTGTGGCTACTAAGCAGTCACAGGGTGGACTGGGCATGCAACCTGCATCCCACCCTCTTTCCACTTGGAGGCTGAAAGCTGCCAGCCAAATCCTGGACTCCACTGCAGTGAGCTATCTGGATGCAGGTGAGGCCCCACCAACTAGCTGTTTGCAGAAAAGTTGGACAGGTCCTGGCAAAATCATGAACCACGGCTGTCTCTAGCTCATGGTTTTATGGGGGCAGGCCCAGAAGTGGCCTACATCCTTCCTACCGCACCCCACCATCCAGAGCTCGGCCCAGCCCCGCCCCGAACAGTGAGGAGGTACGGAAAACATGGCCTTCCCGTGTGCCTGGAGGATGAGGACCGGGGCTTGGTCAACACAGCACTGTCTTTAATATGAAGACTTAAATGGTCGTGGCTTTCCTTTCTAGGAGAGAACAGAGGAGGGACTGTGCAGCCTCCCTCTTCAAAGGCTCTGGAGGCTCTGGGACTCTGAGGACAGAGGGGAGGCTGGAGGCCAAAGCACCGAGCTGGAAGAAGGGAGCTCCCGAGGGGAAGGCAGTAACCCTGGGAACGCCGTCACTGAAGTGCAGTATTCATCAGGCTTCTGCTGCTCACCACCTGTTTGTCCAGCCGAAAGCCAGGACACAGAGGGGAAGCCGACCTCCACAGTACTCCCGCCAGGTCCCAGAAGGCTGCCCGGACCCCTGCCCACCATTGTGCAGGCAGCTCAACCCTAGAGCCAATGCAGTGGGGGCTGGACCCCAGGTCTCCCGATGGCCAGCTTATCTGTGCAGAGGGTGTCTCTCAGTCTGACCGCGGCTGGGGGTCGTGGGCGCCTGGCCCCTCTCCCTGCACCTGGCAGCCTACTCCAGGGGCGGAGCTGAGCAGCTGCTCACGCCTCCTCACTGCCCTTCGCCGCCCTCCCTCTACTTTCTGGGCGGACATCGGCCTCCCGGCTC
Organism: Callorhinus ursinus; assembly: GCF_003265705.2. Taxonomy (NCBI): domain Eukaryota; kingdom Metazoa; phylum Chordata; class Mammalia; order Carnivora; family Otariidae; genus Callorhinus; species Callorhinus ursinus. Next base: position 11,152,225 of record NW_027397108.1, read on the forward strand.
CCTGGGCCCTCCTCCAGGTCTTCCTTCCGTTCTACAGCGGTTCACGGCAACTGCCGAGTCTCGCCAGACGCGGCAGCCCACCCACTGGGCGATGCGGGCCCCCGCCGCACATGCGTGCGTCCTTCCTCCTCCACCTGCCGCCAGGCGCGCTGTGGGGGTGGATCCTGCGCAGGCGCAGTGCCTCCAGGAGCACGAGGCCAGATGCTCTTTGGGCCCAGCGTGTGTCGTCATCCCACGTGAGGGGAGGAGCTTACACTGACCGGAAGCGGGGCCGGCGCCATCGGCCAAGAAGCCGGAGCTTTGAAGTGGCTGCCGGGAGGCCGCTGGCAGGAGCCCATGGGCGCGGAAGAGCACTAGCTTCCCCGGTCTGGGCCACATGGGGGGCTGGTTCCGCAGCCTCTCCCTCCCACTCCTCTCCGCAGATAGTTAGTGGGAGGGGGCTCAGGGAAGGGCTGGGGCCCAGAGCCGGTCCCAGCGCCCCGGCCACCTGTGTCCACTCACCTGGCTGGGACACCGGAGGTGGCGCAGGCCACAGCTTGGGGAGCGGCTGCCAGAGAGGGCTGCAGCCTGCTCCGCATCTGGCCCCCAGCAAGACCTTGGGGCCAGCCGTGCTGACAGCGGGGAAGACCGGGGAGGGGGGCCCCTGCAGCCCTGCTGGATCATACACCGCACGGAGAAGGGCGAGGCCGTGACTCATGGCTGGGACACCCTCCCAGGAGCCCCCTAGGTGGACGCCCTCACACCTGCCTGCCTCCCCGGGGCGATGGTGGCCAGCCTGTTTAAGACACGGTGGCCTTTTGTCCCCGGCAGGGAGGAGCGCGGTGTGGGGCGATGGTTGAGCTCTGTTGCGGCCCCAGCACTGGGGCTTGCCAGCTTCCTAACCTTTCCTGAGCTGCTTCAACGCTTCCTCCCTCTGCAACAGGGACCATGCCTGCTGCACAGACCTGCTTTGAGAATGAGGCGGGAGGATGCTTGGTTCACATCAGCTCTCACCACGAGGACTGGGTTGGGTGTCTGCTGCTGCCTTGGCCGTTGGCTCTGCCAGGCCGCCAGTGGGGGACCCCGGTGGCTGCCCACCCACTGCCCTTCTTTCACTTATCCTTCAACAATTGGTTCAGAAATAGTCACGTGACCCAGTATGCAGGAGACTTCTGGAAGACAAACCACCTTCCGCTATGCTGGTTACCCATGTCTGGGTGTGATGCTTGGGATTGCGTAGCCATCTCGGCACCAGCTTCATCTGGCATTGTGAAATATCTGAGGCTAAGAAGTTAGCCTGCCCTGCTTTTGAGGATGCTGGCAGAAGACATGAGACTCCCCGATCAGAGCCAAAGAGCTTTATTGGTCATGGTGCAGCCAGAAGCTTGTGTCCTGGCTTTGTGAGCTTCCCTTCTTCCCTTCCCGTCCCATGTGTGTGATCCAGAAGGACGCTGTGCACGCAGGAAGTCTGAGGAATGGTGAGCTGACCCTGAAACTTTAATAATGGGCTGCAGGCTAACTTGCCTGACCTTGACTCCAGAAAACTAACAACTTCGCCCCAGGCTTTGGAGGGGGCATTCCATCTACCAAGGCTGTTTGCTAAATAGGCATCCTCAATAAGATGGTCAGGAACCAGAGTTCTCAGTGCCCCTGGTTGCAAGATGTGTGGCAGTGTGACAGGCCCAGGGAAGCCGTGGCCGGGCGGTGACGTGAATGGGATATGGGTCTCTATTGACATCATGAAGCTGCTGAATCAGCCCCAGCGTGATCCTGCCCATTTCTGGACTACGTTTGGGGAGGTAAATGTTTCCTTACTGTTTGAGCTTGTGGTGTGCGGCCAGAAGCACCAGAAGCAGCCTGCTTTCCGCCTGCTCCAACAGGCTTTATGTGGTCTTACCTACTGTTAACCGTGTGGTCTGGGGCTGGTCATTAAAACCCTGTGCTCATCTTGCTAGGCTGTGGTGAGAGCCAACTGAAATTTCTAGACAAAAGTGTTTAGAAAACCAGAATGTATTGGCAGAAAGACCCCATTATCGCCATTCTTCTCTTCACCCCTGGTCGGAGATGGGGACCTGAACTTGTTTCCCAGGTGCTTTGTTGCAGCTGCTGAAGTGAGGGTGGGTGTGGGTAGGAGGACAGCCCCCCTCCACCCCACCCCACCCCCCAGCCAACTCTGGTAAACTTTTGTCAGAAAGGCTTTGACCCAGCCACTGAGACTTGGAGGCAGAGGAACTGGGTGGGGGCTGCAGACTGAATGTTGTGTCCCCCAAGTTCATATGATGAACCCAGCCCCGACGGTGATGGTGTCAGGAGGGGGGCCGGTGGGAGGCCGTGAGGTCAGGAGCGGGGAGCCTCATGATGGGATTAGAGCCCTTACAGCAGAGGCCCCAGAGCGCACACCCTTGCCCCTTCTGCCGCCGTCTGAACCGGGAAGTGGGTCCTCCCCAGATGCAGAATCCGCCAGGACCTTGGTCTTGGACTTACAGCCCCTGAGACCGTGAGAAATCAGTGGAGGTTTATAAGTCCCTCAGTCTGTGGTATTTCTGTCACAGCCACCTGAATGAACTGACAGTGCGGGATGGGGAGAAATCCTTCGGTAGGTGTGTTCACGTTCCGTGTCAACAGGCGAGGCCAGCAATCTTACAGGTCACTGGTGAGCAGGTGAGCTGCCCCATGTTCTCACCAGGACTCGCTTCATTGGTCTTTTTAACTGCAGCCACTTTGATGGCTGAGCAGTGGCGTCTCGACAAGGCCTGAACTTTTCATATGGTTACCGGTCTTTGGGTATCTTCTTTTGGGAAGGGTTTTTCTCCCTGACTTGTAGGAGTTCTTTATGCATTTGCAAGGGGTGGTCTGACACGCGGTGACTGGGGTGGGAGGCGTGATGTGGATGTGGCACGCTTGCCTCACCAGGGCCTTCCTGTGCCCAGCCTCATGTAGCTCTTCCCAGCACCCTGAGCCCACACCTGTCTCCCAACCCAGCACTTCCCAGAGGTGTGCACACAGAGCTCACAGCACACATGAGTGGCTCGGAGACATCCTGCAGAAAACGGAGCAGTTCCGTCTTGTTTGACCCAGTGCTTGCACACTCAGCTGAGCACGGTTTTAGGGAGTATCTGTGAATGTTCTGTGGAAGTCATGAGGCATGTTCTGAGACAAGAGTGGGGTGTGCTGCCCAGTCTAATCCTAATAAAGAGACTGGGCATGTGGACACAGAGTCTTATACACACACTCACCATGGAGACACAGATGCTACACACACATCCACACACTCTCATCAACACACCATGCCACATACACACACATAGTACATGCACACGCACCACACACACATACAGACAAAAGTACACATCCATGCACACATGCACTCACATATACCACACACGCACGCACACGTACTCATACACCACACACATACACACTCACATACACACGTGCACATTCACACACACGTACTCATATATACCACGCATATGCACACACACCACACACTCTCTACATACACATACGTGTGCTCATATACACCACACATGTATACCACTCATGCGAGCTGCATACACACACCACACCTTGTGCTCCCTGGGGGCTGCTGTTCAGGGCCTGAGCAGCATGTCCTTTGCACTGACCTTGGAGATTGTCCCCCTGCAAAGTCTTCCTCTGTCCTACAGACTCTCAATTCTTAGGAGCTGGAGTCACTGCATCAACAGGGGATGGGGAGTGCCAGCTGAGTGCTGCCACATCTTTGGACCTACCTGGAAGGTCCCCTCTGTTAGCTTGGCTTCCTGTCCCCCAAACTCAGACCCCCTTCCATCTGGGCCTGGGGCTCCTGGCCTCCCATGGCCTCCAAGGTGCCTGCTCCTTCTCACACTTCGCCCTCCCTCCTCCACCACTTGAGGCTGGCTCTGCCATGCATCACATTCCCTATGTTTGGCAACAGCTGGCTGAGCTTAATTAAGCCCCACAGTGCGGGTTTCCACCTGGTGAGGAATTAACAACAATAACACAATAGTAAATATCCAAGGGGTGGGGCATGAAGAGGTGGTGGAGCCCCCCGAAGTGGTCCACAGGTCCTGACTGTCATTGATCAGTCCAGGCACGCCACGACCAGTCCTTGCCATCCCTCCCCCTGGGATGGTGGCCTCGCTCTGTATGCTGCAGACAGCCCTGCTCCGCAGGTAAGAAGGCCTGGGCCCTGGAAAGCTCCAGGCTGTGCGGGGCCCTGTGTGGTCATGCAGGACATAGGCGTGTTCATGACTCGCCAGGGTTCAGGCAAAATGACCCATGGGCTGTGACTGAGGTCCACATGCAGTGTGCTTTGGGAGTGGGGAGGGAGGGGTGCTGGGTTTGCTGTGGAACAATGGGAGGGGCTTCCTTGGCAATGTCTTCACTTCCCACGGGGGGTACGGACGGAGGTGCTCCCAGCAGAAGGGTCCAGAGCCGGGACTGGGAAGAGCCGCAGAGTGAGTAGTGTCCCCACATGGGCCTATGGCCTTGGGTGCCACAGACCCTCTTGCTACAGAGCCCGGGCTCTGCAAAGGCGGGGGGGGGGGTTCCAGGAGGGTTCTGAATCTCAGCCCTGCAGGACTAGATTTCCCAGGTGACTCGCTTGGCTCCTAACACAGTGCTCCATTCACCGCACCAGATGCATCCGCCAGCTCTCCACAGTGAGGAAGCAGATGATGGAATTGACTCAGGGGAGGCACTCCAGCAGTGTGGACACCCCCAGGAAGGCACTTTCCAGGAGACTCGGTGTTGGGCAGGACTGGCTGGTGCCTTGTGAGGTCCACCTGTGCACACAGATTGGTTCCTTTAAAAATGCTATTTATAACTTGATCCCCATCTGCTTCCAAAGGGGGTTTGGGAAATGCAAGAAACAACAGAACTGTGTAAATAGAAATGGCAGGCTGATTCATAGATTATTAGACTCCAAATCAGCTTTAAGTTTTATTCTGAACTTCCTGGTGCCTAAGGCAAAAAGGGAAGCAAGAAGGATTTGTCAACTATAGATTTATATTTGCATGTTCAGATTCTTCAGGAAATTGTAGGAGGGGAAGGCACTTTCAAGGGAATGCTGTGATAGGTCTGGAATGGATCCCCACTCTCTGACTGCCAGGAAATCAATCGACCTGCCTGAGGCAGGAATAATGATAGTGTCTACCCGGTTCTCTGTGCTGCCTGCTCCCTTGGACAGTGGCAAGCCCAAGAGCACAGTGCAAACCATGACTGTGCCGTGTATACGATGGTGGTTGTACTCCAGTAAGCTTCTGGACAACAAGCATGTGGCTGCACCTCCCATTTAGGTAGACTGCTCGGCCTAAAGCTCCCAGGCCAGTCCTGGCCGGCCTGTCATCCTGACAAGGCCATCCCCTTCACTCTCCATGCCACTTGGCTTGGGGATACATCATAGGTTACCATGTATATGTGCGTATTTATATTTCTGTTCTATTATCAATATAATAATAAATTAAAGCCCGAGATCTCCAGGGATGGGTTAACAAGATACTAGTCCAGGGAACAAGAGGGAATGTCTGCAAGGTGTCGCTTTTGAAGACATAGGTTGATTCCACAGCTCATGGGGGCTTTTGTCTCTTGTCTCAAAGGCTCAGGGGTGGGAAGGAAAAGGAGATGCAGGAAGCAAGCCCTGGGCAGCTCCAAGAACCCTCCCGGCCGTGGGCACCAGGAAAGAGCTCTGCCACCTCCTGTGTGACCTGGGCAAGAAACAGAACCTCTCTGAGGCTCTTCTTACCTGTAAAGTAAGGTTGTTGGAGGTGAGGAAATAGTTGGACAAATCACCAGGCAGGGGACAGGGGAGAAGTCACCGGCAGCTCTGGGATTCTTGGCACCTCTCAGCTTTGGGGAACTTCTCCATGCTTCACCCTGCCTGGAGCCAGACAGCCACCACCTGTTTCTATGTGGGGAAGGTTTTAATTATGAATTCATTTTGTTCTCTGGTATATGACTTTTCAGAGTTTCTGTTTCTTCCTTTGTCAGTTTTGGTAATTTGAGTCTTTCAAGGGGTTTGCCTATTTTTGCTAATTGTCAAATTTATCAGCATAAAGTTGTCAATAATGTTTTCTTTATTTCCCATTTAATGTCTCTGGGTGATGTGCTAGCTTTCATTCCTGATGTCAGAAATTTTGTATTCTGTGTCTCTCTTTTTTTCCTGAGTAATCTTTTTTTTTTTTTAGATTATTTATTTATTTATTTGACAGAGAGACACAGCGAGAGAGGGAACACAAGCAGGGGGAGTGGGGAGAGGGAGAAGCAGGCTTCCCGCCGAGCAGGGAGCCCGACGCGGGGCTCGATTCCAGGACCCTGGGATCATGACCCGAGCCGAAGGCAGACACTCAATGACTGAGCCACCCAGGCGCCCCTTTCCTGAATAATTTTATTAATCTTTTCAAAGAACTAACTTGAGGGTTTTTAAATTTGTTCTCTATTGTTTAATTTATATTTTATTGATTTCTGCTCTCTGTTGTATCCCTCCTTCCACTTTTTCAAGCTTGATTTGCTCATGTTGGTTGATAGTGTTTAAGTTTTTATATCCTTGTAGATTTTTTACCTATATAGTCAATCAATTACTGAGAAGGGAGTGTGAAAAACTCCAGGTATAATTTTGGGTTTGTCTGTGTCTCCCTTTAGATTTATTTGTTTTTGCTGCACTTATTTTGAAGCTCTTATTAAGTGCATACTCATTTATGATTGTTATGCCTTCATGATGAATTGAAAATATGTATATTCCACTTAATTTTTGAAGGACTTTTTTTGGGCAGGATATAGAATCTTAGGCTCACAGTTTTATTTAAACACTTTAGAAAGATGCCATTCTGTGATATTGTGGCTTTCAGTGTCTCTGATGAGAGGTCAACCGTGTATCTTACCTTGTTCCCTTGTGTACGATGTGTCTGTTTTTCTCTGGCTGCTTCTTTTTTAAAAGATTTATTTATTTATTTATTTGAGGGAGTAGGGGCAGAGGGAGAGGGAAACATAAGCCGACTCCATGCTCAGCACAGAGCCAGATGCCAGGCTCGATGCAGGGCTCAATCTCAGAACCCTGAGATCACGACCTGAACTGAAACCAAGAGTTGGAACTTAACCAAGTGAGCCACCCAGGTACCCCTCTCTGGCCTCTTTAGCTTTGATTGATAGTTTTCATCAAATTTGGGAAATTTTCAGTTATTATTTCTTCAAGTATATATTTTAGCCCCACGCTCCTTACGTTCTATATATATGTTAGACTTTTTGGTGTTGTCCCGCAGGTCTCTGAGGGTCTTTGTTGTTATTATTGCTGTTTTGAAGGCTCCCCCCACTTTCTGTTCCTAAATTTAGATTGTTTTTATGGAAGATTTTCATTTTCAAGTCCCCCAGTCATTTCCTCTATAGTCCAGTCTGCTGTTAGACTCATCCTATGAATTTTTCATTTTAGATTTGTACTTTTCAGTTCTACGTCATCGATTAGATTTTATAGTTATAAAATAGTTTGTATATAAACTTATTGTTTCCACTCAGTTGAGAGTGTTCATCTCTTCATGCATGTCTTTCTTTGGTTTTAAGTATTTCTTTTGTATTTCCAACATCTGCGTCATCTCTGGGTCTGCTCTATTGACTGTTTTGTTTTTTCTTCTTTTCCAGTTTGTTTCTACTTCTTTGCATAGCTAGTAATTTTGTACTGTATGCTGGACAATTGTATATCCTGAATCGTTGATGGTCTGGGTTATGTTGTGTTCTTTCAAGAGTGTTAAGTTTTGTTGTGGCAGTTAGTTTACTGGCAGCTTGGCTTAATCTGTCCAAGTGTGGTTTGGGCTTTGTTAGGCCAGGATCTCAAGCCTAGAACTAGTTCAAGACTAGTTCTGCTTCTGAGACATGCTGTCCAGGGTGTTTGGTGTGGTCTCTCCACTCCAGTCGTCTGGACCGCACGGTGTTTCCCAGCACCGTGCCAACTCCAGGCTCCCGTCAGCTCACAGCCCTTAGTGGTTCTGTGCCCTGTCTTGTCGAGTTCCAGCCTGCACGTGTGCAGCTTACTGTTCAAAGATTCTGAGGAGGGCTGTGCAGTGTTGTGGGCCTTCTCCTCTGCACTACGTCCTCCCCTCTGTGCTCACAGACACCTCGGGAGCCCAGCTTCAACCTCTGTTTCCTCCACCTCTTGAGACAACTGCGCTGTGTTGGGGCTCTGCTTACCTGCGCTGGTTTGGGAATTGCTCTGGTCAGGAAGCTGGGGTGGAGCTGTCCATCATGTGCACCTTTGGCCAGGTTCAGTAGTTGTTTATAGCAGGAGAGTGAGTCCAGTGCCCATTCTTTTTATCATGGTCAAAAGCAATGTCCAGTCTAACTTTGCACCTACTGCCTTCCGTTTCTAGTGCCCTTCTAGAGAACACTCCCTGTCCCATCAAAGGCCTCCTTATTCCTTTGGACCACATTCAGATGCTGTGTCATCAGTAACCTTTTTCCTGGTCCCTTTTGGGTGGAGTTGTCCCCACACTGAGCTTTACCACATTCTCAGGGCATTCTCTTTTGCAAAGCAAATCGAAGGTCAGAGGCTGTGTAAAAACCTTAATGGTGCCTGGCACATTGTAGCTTTGATAAACATGGTTTTATTTTAACCGTTGCTAAAGGGGCGGGGACTGCTCTCTGCCCACTGCTGACCTCTCAGGCTGGGGTGGAATGGGCATTGAAAACAGTGAGAGTGAGCATACTGGACAACCAGAGATTCAACCCTTTGTTTCTGTATGAGGGAAGTTGGGTAATGCACTTGAATTATGTCAGTCGTCTACTCGCTATTTAACCGATATCATCGAATATCAACCATGTGTGAGGCTTTGACTCTAGAGATAAAATGCCTTGCCCTCCCGGAGCTCTGAGGCTGGGTGGGGGAGTGGGAGGGGGCAGGGAGTGGGGAGAAATAAGGGAATAAATAAGTCATGTGCACCTGGGGATCCTGTGAGGTATAAGCCTAGAGGGGCCTCAGCCAGCCTGGTGTGGGCGCCCGCGGACGTGGGCCAGGCCAACCCTCCTGTTGGGGACCCAGGCAGGACGTCTCATAGTGAAGGTTTGGGCCAAGCGTGCCCTGCCTGGGGGAGGTCAGGCCTCTCAGGACAGTTGGTGAGAGCAGATGGGTCCCCACAACCTCATCTGGCCCTGCTTCCCGCTTGGAGGAAAAGAAAACCACGTTGTTTTGACTCTCCTTTGCCTCTAGGTTTTTGGAAGAAGGGGCCGTGTGGCTTGTCCCTCAGAGAGAAGCCAGCAGAGCCCATGTGTCCCCTCAGCACATCCCTGGCTCCAGGGGGTCCCGCTCTTGGGGTGCTGGGTAGGTCTGTAAACACGCATCCCTCCCAGTCCCCCATTCCCCGTCCCCGCTCGGTTCTTCCTGCTCTCTTTTCCGTCTCCCCTCAAGGCCCCTCTCCTCCTGCAGCGACCAAGAGCTCACTGTCAGCCGCCCTGCAGCCTCACCCCACCTGCTCGAGACGCCGGTGCACAGGCTCCTCCTCTCTCTCCTTCCTGGCCCCTCTCTCTCTCTGCCTCTTTTCTCCTTGTTCCCCCCACTTCTCTCTGTCCCTCCTCATCCCCCTCTCCCCATCTTGAAAGGCAGGAGAAATGGAAGTCGAGATCTTCTCTTGGTGATAATTATTGGAAAGTTCAGTGCAGACACAGACAGTGATGCTATGAGGAGGGAGAAGGGGGGAGGGTATTAAAATGCATGTGCACAGCTTGGCTTTGCAGCAGATGTTGGCATAATTAGAGAGGAAAAAATTATGAAATTAATTTGTGGTTCAATGTAAATTTCAGCGCTGGGCTCTAGTCACCTCGTGTGCACAGATAGACACGCACACGCGCACACACGGACACACACACATGCACGCATAGCCCAGCTGCCAGGGAAGTGTTAATTGTCAGAACCTATCCAGGGGGAGAGACTGGCATGAAAAGCAGGGAGGAAGGGGGCCGAGGGTGGGCTGTGTCCTCTTAAAGGCACAGCGGCTTGCGGGGCAGGAGGAGAGCGCCCCTCCCCCGAGGAGGGCACTGCTGCCGTCTGCTTCGAGTAGATGCACGCAGCCCTGGGCTCTGCGGGTGTCCCCGCACCCCCACTGTGTGCAGCCCACCCTCCCACTGCCGGGGTTCAGTCTGACAGCCAGGGTAGGGTGGGAGCTGTCCAGGTGCACAGACTCGGGAGCAAAGGCAGGGAGGCTGAGCGGCCCAGGTTTGGTGATGACGTGTTGTCACTCCGTCTGGCTGGTATGCGGTGTACTGAGGGCCAGTGCCCAGGCCAGGCAATGTCTGGGCAGCACCGGGGAGCCATGCAGCCCCTCACGGAGCCTCCTGGTTCTGGCCCCTCTCCTTCACTCTCTTGCATGTCAGCCTGTTGCTGGGATCTCTGACACCAGGCAGCTGTCTCCTTGCAAGGAGACTGCAGGGCCCCTGGAAAGGTGGATGCAGCAGAGATGCCCTCTCCGCCACACTGGGGCTCATGCGGGCAGCCTGGCCCTCCCCACCCTCTGGCCGGGCCATCCCCCACATCCTGCCCTCTACCAGGCTGGGCTGGCTGAGTGACCCTTTGGCCTGTTTCACTATCTGCCCAGTGAGGGCTTCCATCTGCACCCTGGGTGCGCTGGGATACGTCCGAAGGAGGTGTCCCTAGAAGCCTTCCTCCTGGCCGCCACCGTGGCCTCCCTTCACCTGTGAACAGTGACAAGTTATTGGTAAATGCAGTACTCGCTGCCTTCTCAGTGTACCCCCGAATGCTGAGGAATCACCCACAGCCCAACTCGTGGGCTCTGACCAGAGCCACGGACCCCCAGGGCCTATACCTCCACCTCCTGTGGACGCTGAGCCTTCCCATCACTTCTCTCTGCTTGGTCATTTCCCCCACGTCCCTTCCAGGGGCTCTGGTGTGTGTCCCTGTGCCGTTCATGAGCTGTTCCAGCTTGCCAGGAGCCCTGCTCACCCCCTTCTACCTCATCCTCCAACATGCCTGGATGAAAGCTCTCCACTGGCCCCCCGGGCCGTTCTGGCCCCTGTGTGTTCCCCTGATGTGTCCTCATCCTGATGCACCAAGCTCAGGGCCTTGCTCCTCTAGGAAGCCCTCCCTGACTACCTGTTAGAAGGCAGGTACTTGTCCCGAGTTGTCAGTGATGTCTCTGCCTCTCCTGGCAGGACCACAAGCCTCTCCAAACACTGAGAGGCACCGCAGGCTTGAGCAGGTGCCCATGGTCTCCTGGTTGTGCTCCATCCTCTGGGGAAGCCCGTTCCTCATGTTCTTAGATTCATTGCGAACGTTACCAACTCTGCTTTGACCCTCCTGGGACCTGAGGAGAAGACTGGCCTCTCCAAGACTCAAGCATTGCAGCCAGTGGGGTGCTGGCCCGCAGGGCATCCGCGTGGCAGTTGTACTGGGGTCCAGCAGCGGCTCTGGCCTGGTTCCACGGTGTGGCCACTGCTCATGGCCCCGGGCAGGGAGCCCCCAGTGCAGGCAGGTTCCCAGGAGACTGCTTGGTGGCCAAGACTCATGATTTGTCTGGGGCCATTGGGCCCATTAGGGCTGGAGCCGGTGCTCGATTCCGTGTCCCTGTCTGCAGCCTCCTCTGGATAGGGACGGACCATGTGTGGGACCCTGGTCAGAGGCCAGAGCCTCTCCGGAGCCCCTGATGGTGGCCCAGGTCCTGCAGGTCAGCGGGCTTCTGGCCTCTCCAGGTGCCTCTCCCGTCCCTGACACCTTCTCCCTGCGTGGCCAGCAGAAGGCTGTGGCTTCTTCCACATTCTCCAGTCTTGGCTCCTGAAGGGCGAGGAGAGAAAAGGACACAGGCTCTGGGGTTAGACAGACCAGTCCCCGTGCTGCCTCACAGGACTGAGCTGTGGGGGGGCGGGGGCAGAGTGCATTACCTCCTGAGTGTTTCTCCTGCTGCCCGGGGTGGGGCTGGGGAGGGGGCTGGCACTGTCCCTCTGAGATGCTGGGAGAAGGAGTGATGGTGCAGAGCAGGGCTCAGGCTCCTGACGGCCGGGCAGGGGGCTGATGATGTCTGTCACTTGGGCAGCAGCTATGGGACTGCCCCCCCACAAAGCAGCCCCCAGGGCTCCCCCGACTCCCCGCCACCCTCGGGAAGGTGGGCCTTCTATATAGCTCTGGATTCTTTTTCTTTGTTTCAATTCGTCCACATTTACTTCTTTCCTTATAACGTAGTAAATAAGCAGCAAGAAGGGAGGTTGAGTCTGTGTCCGGGGTGCATCTTGTGTGTACGCAGGTGTGCCCACGCTTGAAGGCATGCAGGGAGTGGGGCTGCGTGTGCAGGGTTAGTGTGCTGGGTGGGTCATGGGTCTGTGCATCCACCCGTGTGTGTATCTGTGCCGCATGTGGTCATGTGTGTTCCTGGGGTTATTCCCAGCGGCCCCCCCACCCCGCTCCACTCCCCAGCTCATTAAGGCTCTCCCATTATTCTGACATTTGTGCGCATCACGTACTGGCAAGAAGTAATTTACTTAGAAGAAATTAAAAGTTCATTTTAATTGAGCGCACACTGCAGTATGCAAATGAGCACATTATGCACCCAACGCAGAGACAAAGCTATAATCAGCGCTTAACCCTGCACGCGCCGGCCCTCTGTGCCTGTGGTGCCGTGGCTGAGGGTGGGGGGGCTGCAGTGGTCCAGGCCTTGTGCAAGTCTCCCTATCTCCAAGAAGGAGGGGCAGGCCACCCTATGGTGCATCCCTCCTGAGCCCTCTCTGAGCTTTTTCTGGAGGTCAACAAGCACATGAGCGCTGGTGCCCTGGGGAGAGCCAGGCTCTGAGCCCACCTCAGGCTCCAGCCACGGCTTGGGACAGCGAGGCTCAGCCAGGGCACCAGCGGTCCCGACCAGGCCACACATGGCAGCAGGGAATCCCCGAGGCCTGCCTCGCCCATCCTGCCCTCGGAGGGTTTGCAGGCAGTGCATGCGCCCGCCCTGTGAGGAGGAATGCTGGCAGGCTCCCCTGGGAACCCAGTGCTTCCCTGCAGCTCCGGGCCTGGTCCCGTGAAGCGAAGGCACCGTCACAGCACACGGACCAGACCCAGTGTCCGGCCGTGTGGCCCTCAGTGTACCCACCCACTTCCCGCCATCTGGAGTTGTGCCCCTCAAAGTGGAGGAGCAAGTGGTGTGTCTGAGCGATGGGGAACCTCACGGAAGAAGGCTGGCCCTGCCTGAGTGCCCGTGCGCCCTCAAGTCTGAGGGACAGCAGGCGGAGTCTCTCCCTTCCTCACCTGTCAGGGCCTGGCTGTGTGGGGCCGTGGATGTGCAGCTGCAGCCCAGGGCGGGGCCTGCACCTCACTCCCATGCCTCCCCCCCACCTCCTCCCTGCGCCTCTCTGTCTCTTCTCTGGTCCTGCCATGCAGATGGCAGGTCAGCACCTGTTTGGCTCAGCCCAGCCCACCCCGAAATGATGGGGGACAGGGTGGGCTCCCCTTCCCGTCTCCCTGAAGAGCTTGGCCCCTGGGTGGGAATCTGGGCTCCCGCTGGAGCTGTGGTGGGCCCCTGGGTGGTTGTTTCTATGTCGGATTTTCCCTACCTGTCAGACCTAGGATTTTTCATGACAGTGAAAATGAAGCTGGTTTGCAGATGTGAGCTGACAGCCAGCTGTGGGAGGGAGACGGTTACCTCCAGACCCGGCCCACGGTGCCCACAGATTCAAACAAAGGAGCCGTCCTGGCTCACTCGGGTGAGCGGAGACAGCAGCGGCCCGAGCAGGCTGTTCCTGCCCTCCTGGAGCACCCACCCCACCGTTGGGCAGAGCCCACTGACTGCGCTCAGTCCCTTGGGGGCCAGCCCTCCCTCCCCCAGCGACACCCCAGCCCTGCCAAGACGCAGCTCCGAGTGCATTGCTCTTCCATCTCCCAGGCTCCCTGAGGCGAGAGGTGCAGGACGGGGAGGCTCTTGGACCCTGGGTGGGGTCTTCCCTTGGGAGGACCAGCAATCAAGCGGTGGGACCCTGGAGGGTAGGTGTGGGTTCAGGGGGCCTGGGTGGGCCCAGGAATCTGAATTCTTAGCAGGTGCCTCAGGACCACCCTGGGAAGCCCTGTGGGCTGCACAGCCGGGGTCCTTAGCCCTCGGCAGAGACAGACAGAAGAGTCTACCAACTCCACAGTCCCCTCCTCTTAATTCCCTGGGGGGAGGGGTGGTGGTAGGCAAGAAGGGGTGCGGCAGTGGGACTGCTGTCCCCCCGCTATGCTCTCGAATTCCCTGCAGTGATGTCCTCCGGGCTGGGTCCCTGCGGCGTGGGACCCTGAGAGCCAAGCTGCTCTGTACTGGCCGTTTGCCACGTCCCAGCCACGTCCTGGCAACTTGGCTGAGGGGCGTACGGGCTCTGGGGCGGCAGGGCCATCTCCCCCCTCCTCCCTGCAGCAGAGTGGGCCGTGGTGAGGAGCCTGGCCGCTTGTCTAGGCCCTGACTCACCTGCACTGGCTCTGGGGTGCCTTGTCACCTGCTGCTGCGTGCTGGGCGGTCTGGCGTGGCCCCCCTTTGTCAGCCCTTCTCTTGCTACAGCCAAATGGTCTGTCTCTGACCCTGCCACCGCCAGCCTCCTGCCCGCGGCTCTGGGCTCTGTGGCCGGGGTCACAGCCCGTGGCTCTGCAGCTCTCATCCTCATCGGCGTCGGTGGTTGGTGCTGACTTTATCAAGCAGGTGCCGTGTACCAGGCATGGCCCATGACCACACCGGGGGCATCTCCTCCAGGCCACAGCACGGTCCACAGCAGAGCTCAGGCCTTCCAGAACCCATGTGTCTGTGTCCTTGGTCACGGTGTGCCGCTGAGGCAGGAAGGAGGCAGCGTGCTCGGTAGAGCTCCATCTGCTGTGGGTGGCCAGCGTCCAGCTTGCAGCCCAGGGAGGGCACCACTCAGCAGCTGTTGTGGGCCTCGTGGCTGGGAGAAAGCCTGTGGGGAGCGAGAGGTTCCCGGGTCTGTGGCCCAGGGCTGTCCCAGGCTGGCAGTTACACGGCTGCTGGATGACTTGCCTGTGGGGTGTAGACCAACCCTGGGGGGTGGCCTCTTGGAGCGCATCAATTCCAGGTGGCAAACAGCTGACAGACGGTAGCTCCTGGAACTCCCATGGGTTGTGGGAGAGGGCGCTGTGATTGATTAGCTCAGGATGAGGGCAGGCCTCTCGTGATGCAGAGACACTGAGTCTCCAAGAGGGGATGAGACCTGGCCTGGATTCCCCTGCAGACACCAGTGTTGGTCTATGTGATCTGCCCTTTGCCCAGGTCTCCCACATCTTGGGACTCACGCCCGTGGTTCCCGTGGGCTCTCAGTGGGGCACCATGGGGCACCCCGTCCTGACTCCAAAGCCGTGTTTTGGGCAGTGTCTGTGGATGCCTGCATACGGCCTGTGTTCCTGGCTGCTGTTGGGCCCGACAGTGGGCGGCTCTCCTCCAGCTTCGCCAGTGTGGGCTGGGTGTGGCCCAGGTGCTCTGCACACCGCCTCCTCTGGTCCTTACGGGGGGGGGGGGGGACAGGGGTCTCTGCCGTGCTGAACATGAGGCCTTCGGCTAGAAGTGTCCCCCGTTAGATGTGGGCTCTGGGGGAACCAGAGCTGCCTGCTCGCTTTCATGCTCCGGATGTTTCCAGGTGGCCTCACTGCTGTCCTCTGTGTGGACATCTCACCATAGCGCGTGGCAGTGTGGCCCAAGGACACAGTCTCCTGGTAGTGCTGGGCGTCTCCGGCATCTCATCCGGCCTCATAACTAGACGGAGGCTCCGGGTAACGTGCTTACGTCCAGGGCCCTGGCCTCACTCTGCCTTCATCAGGGCTGTTCTGAGACCTCACAGGCCCCGAATCCGGCCCGAGCAAAGGACCCCGCTCTCCAGATGTCCCCAGTATGCTTCCTGCCCCTTAGGCCCTTACTGTCCCAAGCTCCGTCACTTGCAGGGACATCCTCCTCTGCCTGTGAAAGCCTCCTCCTGTGAGCCCAGGGTAAATACCACCTCCTCCAGGAAGCCTGCCTTGACCACTCCCACGGAAGCTCGTCTTCCTTCTGACACTGGAGGACTCTGCAGTGTCTCCTCTGCGGCCCGTCTGTGATGGTGGGGGGCGGCCCCGTGTACCCACCACGGCCCGGCACTCTGCTGAGACGGGGCTGTAGGGTCAATAAGGACATGGATGGAGACAAGCGGTGGCTAGAGGGCCCAGGTCTCTCCAGTTCCTGAAAACTGTAGGTGGAGGTCAGCCAAGAGGGGAGCTGGGGGTCCCTGGATTGTGGGGCCCAGCCAGGCTGGGCGTGTGTGGGGGCCGCCAGGGACCGGGGCCTTGGGGGGGCTGGCTGCACCCCATGCAGGCCCTCCCCACAAGGCTCCACACAGCAAACAGGAAAGAGTTAAGTCCTCTGCGAGAAGGAAGTGGTAAACAATTTTCTCTCCCTTGGCTAAATTAATATGCAAATTCCTGCACCCCTCCACTCCCTTCCCCTGCCTCGAAATTAGCGAGGTAGAATGCTCGGGCTAATTATGCATTCAAATGAACAGGCAGCTTCTGGCACCAAGAGGGCGCCGGAGGAAACTGACGTGTGCGCGGGCGGCCCTTCTGGTACATCTGGAGCTCTCTCGCGTGCCCCACAGATGTGACCCAGCAGTGACCACGGCCACCCAGGCTCAGCAGGGGGTGACCAGGACCCTCTGCACACCGCCCCTCTTCTCCACCCACCAGACCCACATCCCACCCTACAAACAAGAGCCCCCCAAGACCCCATGGGGCTGGTGCCCATGGCTGGGACTGCAAGCGGGGGGCTGTGGTGATGGCTGCCGTCCAGCGGTCGGAGCCGGGCAGGGGCCTGCCGGGCTCGGTGTGGGACAGTGGACGAGCCTGGAGCTGCACCAAGAGGCCTCCATGCGGGGCGGGCAGGGGAGCCTCACCTCCAGCCACCTCTCAGCAGAGCACTGCTCACAAACTGTTGTACGTTTTGTGGTTGGGAGTTAAATTTTGTCCCAGAAAGATGTTTTTTCTGCCAAGTGGGAATTTGAACAACAGGAGACGAGAGGCTGCCTGAGCACCAGGGGTGAACGGTGTCCGCGGGAAGCAGATGGGCTCAGGGGGTGAAGAGGGGCCAGACCCTTGACCCCTTCTTGAAGGGCTGGTTCATTCCCTGCCCGCGAGGCCTGGCCCCTCCCTGCAGCCTCCTGCCACCACCTGTCGGCAGCACTGGGACACACTGGCCCTGCCAGGGTTGATTTGCTCCCATGGGACCCCCAGGGCCCCTATTCCTTCCCTGCGCTCCTGGGGCCACTTCTGGTGCTGCGTTTATTTTTGTTGGGTGTGCGGTGTGATTTCCCAGCGTCTGAGAGTGTACCCTGGCTTGTCCAAGCCCCTGAAGGGCAGTGCTGTGTGCTGGACTGCAGCATGTGTGGTCCCTGGCCCTCCACTCATCGCCTGGGTGAGGGGCTCCAGTGACTAGAGACCCTTCCCTCTCCCAGGAGGTTATAAGGCCACTGGAAGCAGACAGATGGGTGGTTGGTGAGTGGCCCATCCTGACAACTTACGGGGGGAGCCAGGCAGGCAGGCCGCCTCAGGCCCTGAGAGATCCGGGGTCAGAGAGCAGGGCAGAGCCCCCCGCACTCCTCACCTGGGGGCAGATGTGTGAGCCAGGCTCTGAAGGACACAGGACTAGGCACTGCACACGCTGGGTCCCGGCCCCAGCGCTGTGGCTTGGGTCACGCCATGTCTTCAGGCATTCCCTAAAGGCCCGGAGGCTCAGCATGGACCTCAGTAGAAGGCCCCCGAGAGCAGACAAATCCAGAACGACGCTGCTCCCCACAGAGGAGAGGGAAGCAGGGGCTACACAGAGAAGCCCAGGGGCGGGGGGTGGGGGGGATAGGACCTGGAGCCCCGAATGCCGGCACGGGCTGGGAGGTCCAGCAGGGCACACAGGCACCCCGTCCCCTGCCACACCGGCCTTCTTTCTGCCCACACCGGGGAACAGCCCAGATTTCCAGAGCTAGAAGGATCAAGAACGTGAGCAAGAGCGCGGGCTCCCCACCAGCCGCGACAGGAATGATGGATGACGTTAAATATTCATTGGATGCAGCCAAGTAGCCAGCGTCACCCACAAAGATGTGTGTGATCACAGCTTCCTGCGGTCCCTAAGGCAGGCACTCGTCAGCCGGATGGACGGGGCCGTGGAGGAAGACGAATCGCCTGGGAGAAGCCGTGCATCTCAGGGCCGCCAGCACCACTACAATCAATAGGGGCCTGAGCTCTGAGCAGCCGATAGCGAGTAATAAATAGGAGTGAAAAGACAGGCGGATTAATGAGGCCCAGTGCAGGGAGGGCGTAGAAGAGGGGCCAGGAGCACAAGCCTGGGGTGGGAAGGAAAGGGGAGGTGGGGTGTTCTTGGAGGCCTCCAGGGAGAGGGGGCGGAGAGCACAAGGTCCAAGGCAGGACTGGCCCCCAGGGCATTTTGGGGCCCAGTGGGGGAGGCAGTGTCTGAAACAGGACAAAGCCACTGCCCACCCTACCCCACCCCCGGGTGCGACCTGGTCCTGGGGAGGGGCTGGGCCCAGTAAGGGGCAGGGGTCTCCAGGAGGGGAGAGGGGCCAGAAAGCTGTTCCTCTGGCGTTCCTGGAAACCGCCTCCTCCCAGCAGATGCAGGGCCACCCGTAGTCGGGGTTTGGGGTACTTTGTCCGTCTGACGGTGATGCATGGCCCCACTCATTCTCCGCACACGGCTGTTAATTCTGGTGCAGCTGCTGCCCCCTCCCTCCAGGCGCTGGGTAACGCCAGGCTGCGGAGCGCACTGCAAATTAACACCATTTGTTCTGCCGAACATGGTTTATTTCTACACTACTTGCATAGCTTATTAGCTCGCCGGCAGTGCGGGGAGAGAGGCCGCCAGGCTGGGAGCGGAGGGGGATGTGTCCCCTCTGGCTCCTCTGACCCCCCCCAGGCCCACTGCCTGCACCAGGGAGAGCCCTGGATCCGTGGACCCATGGACCATGACCTTGAAGGGCTGGTGTCATTCCTGGGGGAGGGTCCTGCTTCCTGTCTGCCCATCCTGGGGTTGGCGTCCCGGGGCAGCTTGTTCCTGCGCCGGGAGGTGATCTGACCTCTCTCTGAGTCCCCGTGTCTGCCTCCCCAACAGTTAGACCACCCCCCTTGGGCAGAACTCAGGCGTGGCTCAGTTTGTGGCCCCGTTAACCAGGTTTTTACCTGGTCACTGCACATGATTGTTCTCGACGTCTGAGCAGACTCGATCCAGAGGTGAGGGCAGCTGGGTAAGGCCCTGATGGAGAGTCGGGGAAGGCGAAGCAGCCCTGGGCCTGCTGGGGACCCCTTCCCAGGCCGGGACCCTCCCCTGCAGGTGGGCAGAGTGGAGCCCGGTCGGGGTGGCCGGTAGGCCCAGAGTCTCCAGGTCGGGACCCTGAGAGCATGAGAGACACGTGTTGCCCAGGGAAGCCCGTGGGGGCAGGATTTGGGCCCTGGTGGGCACAGGCTCTCTTTGGACGGTGCTTCCCTGCACCCTGTGGGGGTCTCAGGAGCGGCCATTTGTCCCCACCAGCCCTCCCTTGGGACAGGGAGGCCCTGGCTGAGCAGAGGCACCAAATGCAGGAAGGCAGAGGATTTTTCTCCTTAGACACAGGGTCCCCTGCCAGGCGGCCCACCCACCACCCTGTCTCCTCGTCCTGAGCCTCCTGTGTTTGAGGGGTGTGCTCTGCACCTCCAGGGCTGCGGTGCAGAGTGAGGCAGTGCTTGGGGGGCTCGCGCAGCATGGGCCAGCCGCTGGTCTCACAGCACCTCAGCCCCCAAGCAGGGGCTGCTGAGGCTCCCGAGCCCCTTTCCCTGCCAACAGCAGGAACAGGCCTTGGCCCTTTCTTCATAAGGGCAGCTGGATAGGTCGGTTCCCTTGGGCCTGGGGCTCCCCCAGTTCTCCACCAGGGAGGCCCCTGGGAAAGAGGTGGAGGGGGTTGCTCGACCCTGGGTGGCCAGTGGAAACTGCCAGCCGTGGCTGAATGGAGCCTGGTCACCACCAGTGGGCATTCCCAGGGATGATTTGGGCCAGGCTCTGCAGCAAGCACCATGCTTCTGTGAACTTGAGTGTGCCTGGAAGCGTCATCCCCTTTTACAGAGGGGAAGGTGAAGATGGAGAGATCACACAGCAGACAGGCGCTCCCTCCGCACCCCCTCTGCCCGCATCCCGACTGAGTGGAGCTGGTCTGGACGCCTCCAGCCCCCCAATCCAAACATCGCAGCCACGCGGCCCCCCACCCAACATCGCAGCCATGTGGACACCCGCCGCGGGTCTGTAAAGCACACTGTGGTGCCTGGAGACTGAGTCAGACTTGGGGAGAGGAGGGTGGGATGCCCTGAGTGTGGGCACCGCCTGAGCAGAGATACTGAGGGACCAGGCCAGACAGGAGGAGCAGGCAGCCAGCCTCGGGGCCATCAGGGAGCATCTGTCTGTCTGGAGCTCAGCAGGGAGGCGGTTCCCGGGCAGCCACCCACAGGCACCCCAAGGGGCTTGGGCCTTGAACCCCAGCCTTCAGGCCGCTGTCCCATTTCATGGAATGCTGCAGTGGGGGCTGGGGGTCAGGGGCCGGTGCAGCAGCCCGCCTCACTCCAGGCCAAGACGCATGACCGTGGAGCACCTGCCCCACCTGTGTGAGCAATTTGCGTGGGGCTGGGGGCTGGGGAAGTGACCCCTGCTCGGGCCACTCGGCCAGCAGGCCCCTGTGCCAGGTCCACCCAGGATCTGCCTTCCTGTTCTCACTAACCCCCCAGGCTGGGAGGGCAGTGACTGTGGCCCTGTCCATTGCATTTCAGGGACCTGGTGGGGAGACAGGTGAGGGCCCAAGGCTGACCCCTCGGAGGCCGCAGAGAGCAGTCGTGGTTCTCCATGGACCCTGCAAGGGCCTGGGGGCTGCCCCACATGACCAGCGTGTGGAGGACATCACGTGTGTCTGGCCCAGAGCACGGAGTTGAGTCTGTTCAGCTAGACGTTATGAACCTCGATCTCCACGTGTAGAGCCCAGCCTATCGTAGGGTTTCAGTTGATGATGACAGGACAGACAAATGGTGGGCAGATGGACAGCAGGTGACTGAAGTGCCAGGAAAAGCTTCTGACTGGTGGCCAGCACACAGTGGCAGGGACTTCAGTGGGCTCTGGGTCAGGTCTCGTTGCCGTGGGGTAGGGGGGCCATGGGACACCAGAGCAAATGATCGAAGGGAGCCGCCGAGCAGAACGGCTCGTCCCATGAGGGGCAGCCGGTGCCCCCAGGAGGTGGCCAGGGTTTAGGGCGGGGCGGGGGGAGCGGCACATGCTTTCAGGCGCCTGCTCATTCCGGGACCCCTCTGCGAGGTTGGGTGCCTGGTGCACTGTCAAGAGGCGGAAAGGCTCCATGAGTATTTCGTTACGGATGCGATGCAGTGTCCGAGAGGAACATCTGGTGGGAGTCTCCAAGGAGCTGGGAGCCCGTGCAGGAAGCAGGACTGTGCAATTTGGAAGCAGGGGGGCCAGGAGTAGTGAGCGGGGGGCGCTGGCTCTACTGCTGAGGGTGGCTTGACTCTGGCCACCCTGTGGTCCCTCTGGCTCTCCCTGCCATCCACCCTGTTTCCGGGGATCTGCCTGTGTAAGGACAGATGTCCCGGCTCACTTCCCCTGAGCTCCACAGCGTGGCTCCTACTACCCGCCCTACCCGGCCCAGGCCCGTGGCTGCTGGAACAAGCTGTGGTTAGGGGGGGTCCCTGCACCTCATTGCCAGGGGCGGAGGGGCAGTCACGGCAGCCCACATGTCCTTGGTTTCCGGTATTCCCTGCTCAGTACTTAGGCCAGGGATGACCTGGGCCAGGCCAGTGCCCGCCCTGCTGGAGGGGTTCGAGTCCTGAGGGCTGGGGACAGAATGACCCCCCACACACACACACCCAGCCTCCAAAGTCCTGTGCTAGCGCCAGGGCGTGGTCCCAGAAGACCTAGGGAGGCTCTCTGCACAGCATCCGTTTGGTCCATACCCGCCCGCCCACCTCACAGCCACCCACACTGAGGCCTGAGACCGTAGACCACCCCCGCCAAGCGGCACACCCCAGATGCAATGCCAGCCGGCACCCAAAGCCACTGAGCTTGCCTCTGGGAGCCCCAGAGAAGCTGCCCACCCAGAGCTCTGAAAGGCGGGTTGCACTGCCAGCCCTGGTTCTGGGAGCCCCCTCACCCCCACTGCCCATCTAGCCAGGTGCAGAGTTGTCGATTGGAGCCCCTCCCCTCTGCCCAGGGTCTTCGTGGCGGGGCCTCTCCTGAGCGCTGCCTCAGCGTTCCACGTCCACCAGCCTGACACCAGATCCCATGTGCCCTGTGGCTCCTGCACCTGTGTGTGCCCCCATCCCCGTCATGTCCCTGCATCGCGGCCCAGACCCCTTGCTGCCCTCCCAGGGTAAGGCTGCCCTGGCCCCCACCAGGCTCCAACTCCTGCAGCCCAAGCTCCAGAGTTGGCAGAGCCGCGTCCCGCCCCTGACCAGAGCACAGGCACTGCCTTCCGCCCGCACCTGCCCGGCCACGTGCCCCAGGCCTCCCTATGTGGCCCCTTCTTTCTGGGTCCACACTGGCAGCTCAGAGCATCCAGTCCAGAGCCCCTGGAGCGGCAGTGGTGTCCCCCCTGCTCCTGTGCCCCGGCCTGACACGTGCCTCCCTCTGGCAGATGCGCTTGGCGGCAGGTGAAGGGGAAGGCAGGCTGGCTCCTTCCCACCGAGGGGTGGCCTGGCACCGGCCCACTGCACATGCGCCCTCTTCCACCTCCCGCTGCCCTGGCCCTTTCTGCTCAGCAAGCACGGCTGCTCCCCACCGGGCAGCTCGCCCCCCATGCCCTTGGCAGCTGGGCTCCTTGGCACCACCGCCCAAGCTCCCGCTGATTGGGCACGTTTGGCTGCGGTCCCACCTCCTGCACACACACACCATGGTGCCAAGCCAGCCTGTGGGGCTCCGGGCAGCCAAGAGGGAGGGGAGCAGAGACGCTTCTCCTGGGGCCTCCTAGCTCCTCCAGCCATGTCCGTCCTCCCCATCCTCCCAGCGCTGGGTCCCTGGGTTGGCCTTTGAGAAGAAACAGCAGACATTCAAGGATGTTTGGGGACACCTTCTGAAACATGAGGCAGGGTGGCTTGGCCCTGAGAGCCCGCAGGGCATCAGGTGGAGGTGGTGCAGCCAGGACCCCAGAGGGAGGGGCCCGAGCGCCAGAGCCGCTGGTGTGCAGGGACCCGGGGCTGTCCCCTCAAACCCTCACGCTGCACAGCCCGGCCTGCCCGGCCTTAGTCCTCTGTGCGGGGAGAGATCCCCTGCCACCCAGACGACTCCCCGCCACCGCACTGAACCAACAGGCCCCCCGGGGGGGGCGGACCGTCTCCTACACCCGGGACAGTGCTCGGGGAAGCAGGGTTGACGGGGTCCCCTACGCTGGCCCGGACTCAGGAGGGCCCAGACCCCCACGGGGCGCAGCCGTTGCTGCCAGCCGCCCCGCCGCGCAACCTGCACCCAGGCCGAGAGCCGGCCCCGTGCCCGGCGAGC
The DNA here is from genome assembly GCF_003265705.2 of Callorhinus ursinus. NCBI lineage: Eukaryota > Metazoa > Chordata > Mammalia > Carnivora > Otariidae > Callorhinus > Callorhinus ursinus. The sequence goes on from NW_027397108.1 coordinate 11,175,696, forward strand.
CGCACGTGCCTGTTACCTGTGCCGCTGTCCGCGTCCGCCTGCGCCCAGCCGAGTCCTCCACCACTCCTTTGCCAAGCGGCTGTCGCCTTCCCGGGATGGGCTGCCAGCGATTGGCGGTGGGTTTTGTTTGCGAGTCTGGCCCCGCGCGCTCACTGGCACCCGGGAGGCGCCCAGCCCTGCCGCTCGCCGTGGCAAGCGTCCATCTCCCCCTCCGTAGCCGGCCCCGCACCTCGCCCTCTTCCCGGCCCCCGTGGTGCCGGCGCGGAGGGAACTGGCACGGACAGAGCCCGGCCAGCCTCCCGCAGCTGAGCGTAGCCATGCCGCCGCTGCTGCTTTTTTTGTATTTGAAACACACACGCACTCTCTCGCACCACGCACGCACGCCGAGCCCCCCGCCCCGACAACACGCATCCCTTCTGTCAGGAGCAGCCCCAGCCAAGAAAGCCCGGGAGCGGGCGGGCGGCAGCGAGCTGGGCTGCGCCAGCGTGGAAGCCCAGCCTGGCGCGTGCCTTCCTCTGCCCGCCGCCTCCCTCCCACGCAGCCACCGGGAAGGGAGAAAGGAACTCCAATCCATGTCGCACTGGGGAGCCTCCTGATTGGGTGCCCCTTGTCCCCCATTGGCTGCTGCGGTGGCCACACCTGGCACTGGCCCTTCCCGAAGGGGCACTTCTGGCGGAGCGTCCACTGCCAACTAGGGGGCCGGGACCTGGCCTCCTGCAGCTGGTGTGGTGGGCTGCGGGGCCACGCAGGGCCACTGGGGAAGGCGCCTGGTGGGCATGACTGGCTGTGGCAGACCTCCAGCAGAGAGGGGGCAGTGGACGTCGCCGGCTGGCCACTCAGGGGCCACCCCCATCCTCTCCTTAGGCTCACGGGCCACCGGGCTTAGCGGCCAGCATGGGGCCCACCAGAGCCCCGCAGGGAGGGAGAGCCCCCGCCTTGGCTCTGTTTGGCGCCCAGGTTGCTCTGGGTCAAAGTCAATGACCTCACCTGAGGCCCCACCCCCACACCCAGAGCTGACGGCCGCCTGTCCTGTGGGGAGGCCTCTTGGTAGCCTTGTGTGTCCTCGGGCATGGCTCTGCTTCTCTGTGTGTCTTTTCTTATTGATTACCGAAGGACTTGACAACCTTAATTCGCTTCACACTCCAAATGGACAAGAAGGAGGGGCCGCCGCAGCATGCTCATGCCCCCGCCAGGCCTAGGCCCAGCCACTGCTGGGGAGCTCTGAACCGAGGAGACGCCAGAGTCCAAGCCCACCCAGGCTCCGCTGCCCAGAAGCCTTCTCTCCCAAGGGGAAGCCTCTCTCCTTCCGGAACCTCCCTGCCTGGGCTCTGAAGCTTTAGGCACGGAGGGACATGGCACCTGCCTGCGATTTCTGCTCTGGTGGCTGTCACCAGCCCTCTCCTCATAAACCCACCAAGCCCCATTGTGATGAGATCGCCTCTCTCAGGTCATCACTCCCTCGGGTCATCACCCCGCTCAGATGTCACCCTCCTCGGACATCACTCCCCTGGGTCATCACCCCTCTTGGGTCATCACCCCCTCAGCTGTCACTTCTTTCAGATGTCACCTCTCTCAGACCATCACTTTCTCTGCTCAACCTGGGCAGTGTCCCTCTGTACCATCCAGGTTGCTCCTGGTGACACTTGGCATTTAGGCTCTGACACACGTGGTCTCCACGGGCAACCTCTGATCTCTAGGCACTGGCCCTTCCTCTCCATAGGGTGTGCCTAGGCCCCTGGACTGGAAGAGGTTCTGGAAGGAATGGCCCTGAAGCCCTGCCTTCCTGCGGCCGTCTGTGCTCACTCGGCTCTCCTCCACAAGCCTCCTGGCTGCTTCCAGACTATTCCAGCAGCTTCTGCTGACGTAGCAGCTACTCCTGCTCCTTTCCCGCCCAGTGCTCCTCCTTCACAGGGCTCCGTACCCCCTTCTCACATGCCTCCTGCTTAGGGGGTCTTCTCTGACCACACCTTTTTAAAAATTGTAAGGTACGCATAACATGAAAGTCACCATGAAACGATAAGAAAGTGCAGTTCAGGGGCATCTGGCACATTTACAGTGTTGCAAGCCACCACCTCTACCTGTTCCAGACATTTCTAGCCCCAGCCCGCGGACCCACTTTCTGTCTGGATTTGCCGGCTCCGGATGGTTCACATCACAGAATCTTCAATTCGCGCTTCTCTCTGGCATGGCCTTTTCAAGGCTCGTCCACGCTGTGCCTGCGTCAGAGCTTCCTTCCGTTTTTTGGCCCCTGTGTGGCTCCTTTTTAAATGGCCTTACCGTTTTCCCTCCTTGCGGGCATGTCAGCCTCCTTCCACGTGGGAGCAGAGCCTGACCCATTGCTCCATCCGTGCTAACCACGCCGGGCATGGCGGGCACCCTGCTCCAGTCCCACACCCCATGGGCGAGTGTACACTCCACCCCACGCCGGGCCCTGGTACCTGCCACATTTCCCCTCTGGCATGTGATGTGACGGGCAGGGCTGGGTGCGCCCCTGAGGCCATGGGGCCCGAGGTCTGTGGCCAGTGTAGCAGCTGCCACGCTCTCTGGGTGTGCTCATGGGAGCCAAGACTGTGAGAGTCTACTAACCTCTCTGTGGCCTTCCCTGTTCTCAGTCCAGGTAGAAGTGAAGAGCAGAAGGCTCCACAACATCCTCTTGAAATGGGCGTGCTGACCCCTGAGCTATAGGGAGCAGACAAGAACATAAGAGGGTGAACAGCCAGGCATCCGGTATGGGGTTGGGACAGGCCCTGCTCAGTGCAAGGTCAGGGAGTGCAGGCTGTCGGGGAAGGCAGGCCCGCAGCAGCAGGCAGAGACGCACAAGCACAGAGTGATCCCAAGCCCCGTCCTCAGGGCGCCTGTGTGTGCAGCTGCCAGAGGCTCAGCCTCCCCCCACATCTGCCCACCCCCAAGCTCTCCTGGGGCTCCACCGGTCACCCTGATGGATGGGCTGGGTCAGGAGACCCCCCAGCTGGGTCAGTGCCTTATCCACCACTGGGGGCTCCTGGCAGGGCTGGCCATAGCTGCTGCCTGAGTGGCCTGGTACGTGCCTTCAGAGGCCACTGAGAGGACACCAGGTGCCTGTCACCCTAGCCTCTCTCAACCAGAGTAGGGGGGTGTGGCCAGGTCACACCTGCCTCCCTTGGCCGCCGGAACCCTGGCCAGGCACCACCTGGTTCTGCCTGCCTTGGCAGAGGGGCTTCTTATGGTGGTTCAGCTGCACGGGGGGGGGGGCATTCCCCGGGGCCCCCCAGCTTGCCCACAGCTCTGCAGGCCACCCTGGTGCTGGGCCTATGCGGTGACCACATGTGTAGGGACACGGGCTGCACCCAGCTTCCCTGTGGTGCAGCCTGTCCCCTTCAGTGACCTCATGTACCTCCCGTTTCCCCGGTGGATAACGACAGCACTCACAGGCTGGGTGAGCAGGTGCTAGTTTGGGTGAAAAACATTGTTTTTACCCTTGAGTGTAGGGTGGGCTTGCAGACACATGCACACGTGAGCACATGGGCTCTGAGTGTGTGTGGACCCACGAATGGGCACACCAGAGGCGTGGTGTGTGCCTCTGCAGGTAAGGGAGTGGGTGGGAGGGGGGCCCTGTGTGAGCAGCGACGTGCTGGGTGAGGTGCTGCTTCCCCAGAGCCTGGCGTGTCCCCGTCTCTCCCACCTGGGCAGGACAGGAGAGCTTGTGTCCCTTTCTGTCCCTATTTGCCCTGAGAGACCTGAGGAAATGTCAAGTACAGTAAGTGGTGGAAACTAATAGCAGGCATGTCATCTCCTTTCCTGCCTTCCTGGAATACAAGCTGTCAGCTGCTGCCCCGGGGCCTTTGCACATGCGGGTCCCATCAGCCTGGAGGACTCTTCCTCCAGAAATCCTCATGGCTCGCCCCCTCACTTCTTCCAGGTCTCTGCTACAGTGTCAGCTTTGCAGCGACCTTCATGCACGGCCAGTCCCATGCCTCCAGCCCGGCTTCATTTTTACTTACACAGTCTGTTTCCTGACCCGTCGTCTTTGGTGACCGTCCCAACTAAAATGGCAGCTGTGTGGGGGCAGGGCCTTTGTCGTGCCCGTTTGGAGGCCGGGGTTTCAGGGGCTGCTTGAATAAGTCAGCAGAGAATGTGTTCCCAGGCAGGGTGGCTGGTCCCCACATGCAGGGAGTCCCTTTCCCCTCACTGACCCCTGTCATTGGCTCCTGTTGGGGGTGGGCCACAGGTGCCATCTGCCAGTGGAGGTGCCTCTGCCGTCTGGGAAGGCCCCCACATGGCCGCCCTGGAGCTGGCCCAGTTACTCCGCGGGACCAGTGCCGAGGCCTGCTTGGCGGCACCAGCTCCAGAAACAAGGACAGGTCCATCTGTTGGCCACGCAGCCACCAGGTGGGCTTCACCTGTGGCCAGTTCTCCCAGCATCCCTGTGAGGCTGCACTGCCGCCTCCTCCATCCGCCCGCGGGAATCACAGTGTGATCCCGACACAGCCCTGGGGGTGTGCGCACACTGTGGCAGCATGCTGGCAAGCGCGCCCTCCAAAAAGCACACCAAAGTGCTTCTTGGCAGCATGTGCCGGTTTCCGTGGCCTTGAGTCCTCCCCAGGGGGCAGATGTCAGGCCACCGACGTAAGGTCCCCAAGTGCAGAGCAGGGAAGAGGTGAGCACCACCAGCCACACTGCTGTGCGTACCTGCCTGCAGGCGCTTGTGCCCCAGCGTGTGCGCTGGCCACTGTGCGCGTGGGGGTGGGGCCACCACTTCCAGAGCTTGGGGGCGAGTCTCTGAGCCTCGTTTTGCGCCCATCAGGAAAGTTTTGTGGCTTACCGTGTACAGGTCCACATCCCAGCTCTGCTGTTGCGTTTCCTTAAGAGAGGGAGTATTTATGCGTAAAGAGGTGTCACATCTGCAACTTATACCCAGTGCTCAGAAAAACAGTATGTTCACGTAGACAGAGATTGAGGAAGAAACAGAGGAGGGGCACCCGGGTGGCTCAGTCGTTAAGCGTCTGCCTTCAGCTCAGGTCATGATCCCGGGGTCCTGGGATCGAGCCCCACATCGGGCTCCCTGCTCAGCGGGAAGCCTGCTTCTCCCTCTCCCACTCCCCCTGCTGTGTTCCCTCTCTCGCTGGGTCTCTCTCTGTCAAATAAATAAATAAAATCTTAAAAGAAACAGAGGAAAATATTAATAATTAGGGAAACCAGGTGAAAGGCAAATGCACGTTCTCTATGCTATTCCTCCACATTTTCTGTAAGTTTGAAATTTCTAAACAAAAAGTTGCAAAATAATGAACACTCGCCCCCCCCCCCCCGAAAGAAATTGCGGACGACAATATCCTCCCATGGAGCTTTCTCCTCTGATGTGTAACTACTCGTAACACAAATAGATTTTGTGACGCTGAGCGGCCCTTGGATTTCCAAGCGGTACTGGCCATGGGCACTGCGTACAGCCCACTCGGGTTCTGGTGTTTGCTGCCAGCTGTCACCATCACCATCACCATCACAGCCACCCAGGAGCAGTCCGGCTTCCTGTCTTTTTGGGTTCTCTTTGTTTGGTTTTGATATCAGGGTTAAGGGATTGTCGTAAAATAAATTAGGAACCTATTTTCTTGTCTGCATACAAGAGCCTTCGGAGCCTAGTGCCCTCCTGGGAGTAACTCCTGAGTTCTGTTTTCAGTTTCTTCTTTGGGTGTGATTATTGGTTTGTCTGGATTTTCTGCCTTTTTAGGTCTGTTTAGATAACAAATGTATTTCTAGAGAGTATGTCAATACAGGACTGTGCGTGCTGTCTTAGCAGCTCATAAACTCCTGTAACGGGTGGTTATACATCTCGTCTTCACTCTGATCTGGACGCCCTTGACCCTGTGGTTACTAATGGCCGTGAGTGTGTCAACACCTAGAAACTTCATTATATTATTTTTTTGATGTTTTGTAATGATAATTTTGCTTTCCTCTAGTCAATTAGGTTATGTTTTAAATTCCAGCTGGGAACTGTAACAAGCCTTCAACTGTTAGTTATTAATTTTGACATAGTGCAGCCTGAGTCCTGCCTGGGTGACGTCTGAGGTGTCCAGCCATCCTGGGTAGTAGGACTCGGGGGCTGCCCAGGACATGCGTGGTGCCAGGCCGGCCAGGGCGAGCTGGCCACCCCGGCCACCGAGGCTTTCTATGTCCCATAAAGTGTGACTTGTCTTAGTACTTGCCTACAGGGGAACTCGGCAAGAACGTGCTTCCTGAGTGTAGGTCACAGAGTTTAAATTTAGATCTACTTAATAAATTTAATTAATAATATTTCTCAGTTCCTCTATATCTATTTTTTTTTTTTTTGCTAATTTGATTAGTCAAACACTGAGGGAAGTGTGTTAAAGTGTGGCCACTGCTACTGTGCCTGTCAATTTTTCCACAGTCTTTCAAGCCAGTCTCCTTTACACACTTGAGCAGTGTTTTTTTCATGTGAAAGTTCATTACTGTGGCATTGATAAGCCTTTAGCAAGAATGACCAAACTAGAATGAAAGAAGTTTCAAATACGGACACCAGGATGAGTCAGGGGCCATGGCAGGCCCTGCAGCCACTCAAAAGCTTATCAAGTAATCAGGGTGCCTGGGGGGCTCAGTTGGTTGGACATCTGGCTCTTGACTTCAACTCAGGTCCTGATCTCAGGGTTGTGGGATCGAGCCCTGCCTCTAGCTCCCTGCTGGGTGTGGAGCCTGCTTGGGATTCTCTCTCCTCCCCCGCAACAGCACACTCACACTCTCTCTCTCAAAAAAAAAAAAAAGCTTATCAAGGAATATTTTGAAAAACTTTTCACTCATACTTTGACACCTTGGAGGAAATGGACCCGTTCCTCGAAAAGCACACACCACCAAAACTCAACCCACAGGATAAAAACCATCTGAAGAGCCCTATAACCATTCAAGCAATCAAATTCATAACCAAAAAATAAATTTCCAAGTCTCCATGCTTTCACTGGAGAATTCTATCAAGAATTAACACTAATTTTTCTCAAATTCTTCTGAAAAACAAGAAGAAACATTCTCTCAACAGATTTTTGAGGCCACAATTACCTGGTTATGAAAACCAAAGACAGAACAAAACAAGGAAACCACAGACCAATATCTCTCATGAATTTAGATGCAAAAATTCTCCACAAAATATTAGCAAATCACATCCAGCAATGTATAAAAATAAGCCCCAGGTAGGATTTCTTCCACCTACACAAGGCTGGTTCAACATTAGAAAGCTGATCCACAGGCTAAAGAAAAAAATTGTCTGATTATGTCAGCAGAGGCAGAAAATGCATTTGACAACATCCAACACCCATTATGATTTAAAAAAAACACTCTCAGAGACTTAGGAATAAAGGGGGAAATGCCTCAATGTCATAACATCTACTAAAAATTTACAGCTAACAGCACAAACTGGTAATGAAAGACTGAATCTTTCCCTCTAAGGCCAAGGACGAGGCAAGCAGTGTGTCCACTCTCCCTACTCTTACGCAGCATAGTACTAAGAGTCGTAAGGCAAGAGAAAGAAAGGGCATACAAATTAGGAAGAATTAAAACTGCCCTTACTTGGGGGCGCCTGGGTGGCTCAGTCGTTAAGTGTCTGCCTTCGGCTCAGGTCATGACCCCAGGGTCCTGGGATCGAGCCCCGAGTCGGGCTCCTTGTTCAGTGGGGAGCCTGCTTCTCCCTCTCCCTCCCCACCCCCACTCATGCTCTCTCTCCCTCTCTCTCAAATAAAATCTTAAAAATAAAAACTGCCTTTACTTACATGATTATATAAAAAAATCTGAAGAATTCTACAAAATACAATGAGAACTAACGAGTGAGTTCAGCAAGATTTTAAGATGCAAGATCACACAAAATCATTCACACATATATATGTACATATGTTTACAGACATATACACACATATGTTACATATATATTTATAATACATATTGTAAATATTATATACATTATAAGCAAGTATGTGGAAATTGAAAATTTAAATCCCATAGTACTGGGGCGCCTGGGTAACTCAGTTGGTTAAGTGTCCGACTCTTGATTTCAGCTAAGGTCATGATCTCAGGGTCATGAGATTGAACCCTGCATCCGGCTCCACACTTGAGATGGAGTCTGCTTGAGATTCTCTCTCCCTCTGCCTCTACCTCTGCTCTCTCTCTCTCTCAAAAAAATTAAAGATAAAATCCCATAGTATCTATAATCACTCCAAAATATGAAATGATAAGATATAAGTTTAAAAAATATGTACAAGGGGCGCCTGGGTGGCTCAGTCGTTAAGCGTCTGCCTTCAGCTCAGGTCATGATCCCAGGGTCCTGGGATCGAGTCCCACATCGGGCTTCCTGCTCAGTGGGGAGTTTGCTTCTCCCTCTACCCCTCCCCCCTGCTTGTGCTCTCTCTCTCTCTCTCTCTCTCAAATAAATAAATAAAATCTTTAATAAAAAAAAAGAAATCAAAGACCTAAGTAAATGGAGAGACATATCATGCTCATAGATTAGAAGATCCAACAAGTAAGGATACCAGTCCCTTCCCACATTGAGCTATAGATTTAGCACAATTCTATTAAAACTCCAGCAAGGTGTTTTGTAGATATAGACAAGATTATTCTAAAATTTACATAGAAAGGCAGAGGACCTAGAGAGCTAGAAACAGTCCTGAAAAAAAGAAGAAAGTATATCTAAAACCTTTACGTACGGCTAGAGTCAAGACCGCATGACGTTGGTGTAGGGGTAGATCATACGTGGATAGAACAGAAATGGACCCACACAGACACACCCAAATGGTTTCTGACAAAGGAATGAAAGCCATTCAGTGGAGGAAGCAGCCTTTTCAACAAACTGGACATCCACAGACAAAAATATGAACCTTGACCTAAGGCTCACACACTCTACAAAAATTAACCCAAAATAGACCTAGAATAGGCACATCCACAGAGATAGAAATGGGATGTGTGGCTGCCAGGGGCTGGTGGCGGCCGATGGGCATTGGGGGTTCATCTGGGGTGAGAAGAAAGTACTGGAACTGGATGGTGGTGATGGATGCACAACATAGTGAATGTACGTAGCGCCTCTGAATTGCACACTTTAAAATGGTGAAGTTTATGTTATGTGCATTTTACCAGAATAAAAAAAAAAGAACTCAAAACGGATCAGTCTTAAATCCAAAACGTGAAACTCTAACACTGGTGGGAGAAAGCACAGGAGAAGATTTCTTAGGGATACATGAAAGTTTTTGTTCTCAGAATCAACAGCGAAGCACAATTCATAAATGGGGAAAACTCATCAAAATTAAAAGCCTTTTCCACGTGAATTATCTTGTTGAGAGGATGGTGAGACCAGCGGCACGCTGGGAGGGGTATCTGCAACACGCGCACGTGGCGGAGGCTGGTGCGTTGGGCGTCCAGAGAGCCCTCCAGCCCCGCGCTCAGAAGGCGGGCCGGTGAGAAAGTGGGGAGGAGGGGCCAGAAGCCTCCCAGAAGAGGCCACGGCAGATGAGCCCACAATAGGACACCCAAGGTCGTTAGCCTCAGGGAAATGAAAGTACAGCGGTGGTCACATGTCCCTGTTCACATAACAGAGCGGAGAGAGCAGAGAATGGCTGACCCCCCCCCCCCGGGCTCGGCAACGTGGCCACTGGGCACCCAGACCCACAGCCTTCAGGGCAGGTGGGTGGCGACTTCTGGGTGACCCGGCGCCTGCCCTCTGGGGCATGTGTCCCAGAGGGATGGACACTTACGTTCACACTGAAACCTGTGCCCTGACATCCCTAGCAGCTTTGTTAGAGCCAGAAACCGGGGATAGCCTGGGTGCCCTCCAGCGGGTGATGGTCAGACCGGCGGAGCTCCGTCCACACCAGGGGCCACTCCTCACCAATCAGAGGAGCAGCTGTTCATGTGCAAAGCAACCCAGATGGCCTGCCGGTTGTGCTGAACTAGAAGGAGCCCGTCCCCAAGGTCACCCACGTCGTGAGTCCCTCCGGGTGTCGCTCTTGAAGGGACAGAACCAGAGAAATGGAGTCGGGCCAGGGGTGGCCGGGGCCTGTGGCGAGGGTAGGAGCAGGAGGGAGGCCATGAGGGCAGGACGAGGGGGGACGGCGTGCCGCGGCTGCGAGGTGGCCCCCTGGGGGAATCCGGATACAGGCCAGGGGGGTCTCGGCGTGATTCCTCACGGACGCGTGCGAATCCACGCTGACCTCAGGCTTGGGGGCTAGACAGCCTCTGACGGCCCCGGGGCTCCGTCTTCAGGATGCACGTGCTCCCCACGGCTGGCGCGTGCCGTGGTTCATGAGCACCCGCTGGAGTTCCGTGTCCGGGCCGCTCTGCGGCACTTCCTTCCCTTTCCCAGCAGGAACTGGTCTCTTTCATCAAACCTTACGCCTTCTGTGTGGAATTCCACTTCTAACCCTGAAACTCTTGTTTCCGTTGGTTGCTATTTCCTGGCCTGCCTTATCTGACTTGAATTTTCACCTTTCTGATTGGCTTTCTTGTAGACCATTTCTTACAGATTTGAGTTCGATTTTTGTTTTTTACCCAGTCTGAGAGGCTTTGTCTTTTGAAAAGGAGTCCGATGTGTTTACAGTCACTGGCACACCAGCCGGTGATGCGTGTGCCGTCCCCTCCGTCCTCGTGGGCGCTTGCCCCTCGGGTTTTGTTTCACTCTGGGCACGTTTGCTGCTTCGGCGCTGGTTGCTCGGGAGATGCTCTTTCTGTGTTTCATCTCCTTGTAGTCACCGTGTTTCGGAAGACGTGTCTGCCCTCCTGCAGCTCTAATTAGCTGCATCAGTGACGGGTTCCTTCCCAGCCACGGCAGGAAGGTGCCGCCCCCGTGCACCCACCCCTCCCACAGCCACCCTGCTGGATTTTGGGGGGGACCTTAGGAGAAGGAAGATTCACTCGGTCGATGTTGTTTTAGCATATTAAACTCTCTTTTAAAATCGTCCATGGTCGGGGCGCCGGGGTGGCTCAGCCGTTAGGCGTCTGCCTTCGGCTCAGGTCACGGTCCCGGGGTCCTGGGATCGAGCCCCGCGTCGGGCTCCCTGCTCCCTGGGGAGCCTGCTTCTCCCTCTCCCACTCCCCCTGCTTGTGTTCCCTCTCTCGCTGTGTCTCTCTGTCAAAAAATAAATAAAAAATCTTTAAAAAATAAAAAAATAAAATTTTTCTCTGCCTAGAGATTTAATAGAATTATTTCTTTAGCCTCAACATCTAGGATAGTTTTTCCTCTGAGAATCATCTGAGGGGTTTTTTTTCTCTCGTTCAGCTGGTTCATCTTTAGATGAGAAGTGTTTCCTTCCTATCCTAGATGGCTGCTCTGTCCCACCCGTTCTCGGCTCTTTGGGGGTACATCCGCCACCCGGGCAGGACCTGCCCGCTGCCCGCACACACTCTGTCTTCTGTCTTGCAGTTCTCATGGTCTTCTGGCGTTGGTCCTGTAGGTTTGCTTCCCTAGGTGCTAACACCATTTTTTTAACAGCTTTATTGAGACATAATTAACATATGATAAAATACATATATTTAAGATGTAGGGTTTAAGTTTCAACATATGCATTCAGAAATGGATCCATGACCACAACCAAGATACTGGACACATCCACTCTTTGCAACCCCTCCCTCCCACCATCTCCTACCCAGGGCCACCACAGAGCCAGGGAGACCCGTGATGCATGGGTGAGCGGGGGAAGGAAGGGCCCCAGGATAGCCCCGGAGGAGGGCATGACAGGGAGTGCCACGGACACAGATGGGTAGGACCAGAAGGATGAAAGTGCCCCGTATGTGTGGCTGGAACAGAGCAGTCCTGGGCACACACTGGTCCTGTGGCCGGAGCTGGTCTGCAGCTGGTCCAGGGAGGGTGAGCTCAGCAGGAGTTAGAGAGAGGAAGGGTCTGGAGAGCACCCAGATACCAGGGCCTGAGGATGTCTGTAGGGACTCCTGTGCCCTGGAGAGAAGCTGTCACAGGCTGGCCTGCAGGTGTCCCTTCAGAGGCCAGGCTCCAAGGAAGGAAGAGGCTGCTTTCTGCTCTGAGGTCATCTGAAGCCACGTGGGGGACTGTGGTCTGTGCAGGGTGGAGATGAGTGTTCCTGGGGAGGGATGCAGCTGGGGGCCAGGTCTGGAGGGCGTGGGGATCCTGAGCCTGGCGTCGTCCAGTGAACAGTGTCCCTGGCAGCTATGTGGTAACCCAAGGTCAGAGCCAGGACCCTTGGCATAAAGGGTCAGCTCCTCACAATGATGGGTCCCCAAGGCCCAGCACTGTCTGAAGACGGGTCATTATGGGGCCGCTCACTGGCCATGTGGCTGGAGGCGGGTGTTGTCCATGCTCTGGGCCTCAGTCTCCCCTTCTGCGCCATGAGGAGTACAGGGTGTCTGAGGGATCCTCACCCAAGTCCCTCCTTGTGGGAGGAGACTTCTAGCTCTTGAGCCTTTGGGATGCTGGTGCATCCACAGAGCCCCCAGAGGGAAGACAGGGCAGGAAGAGGCTGAGAAAGGGGAGGTGTCGCACCATGGCCCCCAGGTGTGGTCCGGCCAGCCCAGGCCCAAGCCAGAGGAAAGAGGAAGGGAGACTGGGCATGGGGCGGGCTCGGCTCATGGGAGTTTCCCCCGTTAGACACCCAGTGGGGCCCCGGAAACGGAGGCTGACCTTCAGTCAGGCTGAGCTCGTGACTTATCAGGGCCCACCTACCCTAGATCATGAGACCGCAGGACAGCTGTCCGCAGTCAGGGGTCACATGTCGCCCGGGGGCACCCATGGCCCCAGCTCTGACCCAGGGTGCCCCACCTGCTCGGCAAGGGCCCTGGAGCTGGGGGAGGGCTACGGGGGCTCCCTCAGGACTTGGGTCCTCCTGCCGCTGTGCCACAGGCTGCACATTCCTGGACGCACCCAGACCCCGAGCTCTGCAAGTGACCACAGCTTGGCCCTGTCATGGGGGGTGTGTGGGGAACAGCCAGGGGCAGGAAGGGAGGGCCCCTCGGGCACAAAGGATCCTGACTGGACCCTCCAGGTCCCTGAGTGGGCTCTGGGTAGGGTGGGGCTCATCGGAGCCCATGACCTGCTGCCCACTGGCTGCATCTGTTTCTCTCCGGAGTGCTGGGACTGGAGGTCCCTAACATAGCTGGTGCGGCGGAGCTGGAGCCCCTGTTAGCTCCCGTTCCTTACTGCCTTGCACAGTCAGGGTGGGAAGTTCTCCCTTCTCTCCCCCACAAGCGAACTCCCTTTGGGGAGGCCCTGCAGTGATCCAAGGAGGAAATGTTTATCCAGTGAGTGTTTTCTCTGTGCCTGCGTGTGACCTTCAAAGCTTTACAAACCTCCTGGCATGAGCACCATGCTTCTAGCGTGGGCATCACCACTGTTAATCCTAAAACGGATGGCCATTCAGAGCCCATTCAGCTATACCCCTTTGCCTGTAGAGCAAATGCAAGATGCTGCCGGGGCCCAGGGCTCGGCCTACTGCTCAGCAGGGTTGGGGTACCAAGGCATGGGCACATTGACCTCTGGGTGGATGCTCAGCTCTGGGAGTCCCCGAGCCTGTGGGAACGTCAGACAAAGCCTGGCCCCAGACGTCCCACCACTGCCCCTGGTGACTCCAGGACCAAGGCAGCCAGCCTGCAGGGAGCCAGCCCCTTGCTACCCTCCATGCATCGTCCCAAGCCAGAAGCACCCTAGCAGCCCAGAGAGGGTGAGGGCTTGTCCGTGGTCCCCCCGCGGATCCGAGGCCTGACTAGGACCAGGCCTTGCATCCCACAGAAGGGTTTTCCCTCTGGCCTCTGCAGCCCTCCTTCCAAAGCCTAGGAAGGCCTGGAGGCTGCGGGAGTTTGCAGGAAGTGCCCTAAGGATGGCCAGGACCACCTCCCATGAGAGGGCACAACCTCAGGCCGGGTTGCTCTGCCCTGCTTCTAGAAATTTCTATGAACTTGACATGCTCATAGGAACCACTTGCTTTGCTCCTCTCATATAGACCATGCCTTGTGGCCGGGGAGGTGGGTGGTGGTGTCCCAGCGTGCCCTCACGCCGCTGTGGTGGCTCCGCCACCCACCCTTGCCCTGGGAGGGATACCTGTGCTCTGGCCCTAGCCCAGAGGGGCGGTCCCAGCTGTGCTGGCAGGGACATGGCCGGCGTCTGCACCTGAGCCGATGCATGCAGTGCGTGGGTGCCGGGATGTTCTGCCCCCCACCCCAGGACTGGGAAGTGAAATTGTGGTCTGTGCAGGCCACCAGGTGGGTTTTTCAGGGGTGGTGTGGAGGCTGGTCTCCTGCCCAGGCACCTGCGTAGACTCAGGTACCCTCAGCAGTGGATTCTGAAGGGCTGGGTCTCAGGGGTGTGAGAAAGAGGCCCCGTCTGGCCCACGTGCCGCCAACCACCAGCTACTGGGAGGCGGCGGCTCTGCACCTGGATCCCCAGGGTGACTGCGCACGTAGCTTCCGTGTCCCGGGACCCTATGTGGGCAGCCTGCAGGGGAAACAGGCCCAGTGCCAGGACCAGCCACATGGTCTGCAGGGTGAGGGCCCACCTGTTTCAAAAGGGTGTGGTGTTTCAAGACCTAACACTGGAGCATTGACCAAGTGCAGAACCCGGGAGGCCAGTCCCCAGCCCCCAGGAGGAGCTCAAGCCACCACTCACTCCCAGGCCAGGCTGGGAAGGTCTACTGTGTGGCCCAGTCCCGGCATTCTCAAACTAGGTTCCCTAGAGAACCAGGGTTCTGTGGGCCTCTCAGAGGCTGCCTTCAGGATGGCAGAGCAAAACCCCCAACCCCTGCCCCTAGTCCCAGCAACTCCCAACTGCCCAGGCTACATATCCCTGGTGACTATTCTTTGGGGTAAGTGAATGTTAGCCTTCCAGGTAAAAACATTTCTTTTGGAGGAAGGATGATTCAGAGATATATGTGCTAAAAATGTTAACTATGGATTTCATCCAATCCTGTATTTCAACATAAGGGAAACTGAGACCCCAAGAGCAGGTGTCAGCTCCTGGGATGCCCCCTGCCTGGTCACTGGTTGCTGGTCACCCCTCAGTCACTCAGAGCCTGGCTGGATGGGCTTGGAGCTGGTCCCCCAAGTTTAGGGTTTTGTGGGGACATCCCTGCTGGTCTGAACTTCTTCAGGAATTACCCGACGGCTCACAGCCACAGCTCCTGATGTGGGGAGCCCCTCACCCTGCTCACCCCCTGTGGCACTTACACAACCACATGTGTGACCACTGACAGGTGTCCTTTTCGCAGGACTGTGTCACTGCATCTTGAGGTGCTTGTCGTGTCTATGGGATCACTGGGTGGGGAAGAGGTGGGTGATGAGAGGCCAGCTCATCCCTCACCCCTGGCCACCGTCCCCCACATCTCCAGCCAAGGACAAGGAGTAGTGACTGGGAAGGAGGGGTGCAGCAGGTGCAGACCAAGGAGGGAGGTGGGGTGGGGGGACGGGAAGTTGCACCTTAACCAAAGAGAATCAGATTTTAAAATCCGATCATTGGGTGCCTGGGTGGCTCAGTCATTAAGCGTCTGCCTTCGGCTCAGGTCATGATCCCAGGGTCCTGGGATCGAGTCCCACATCGGGCTCCCTGCTCAGCGGGAAGCCTGCTTCTCCCTCTCCCTTTGCTGCTACTTCCCCTGCTCGTGCTCCCTCCCTCCCTCCCTCTCTCTCTCTCTCTCTCCCTTGCAAAAAATAAATAAATAAATAATCTTTTAAAAAAATGTAATCATTGTACTGGTCAAAAGAATTACCTCTCGGGCGCCTGGGTGGTCAGTTGGTTAAGCGACTGCCTTCGGCTCAGGTCATGATCCTGGAGTCCTGGGATCGAGTCCCACATCGGGCTCCCTGCTCGGCGGGGAGCCTGCTTCTCCCTCTGACCCTCCCCCATCTCGTACTCTCTGTCTCTCATTCTCTCTCTCTCTCAAATAAATAAATAAAATCTTTAAAAAAATAAAAAATAAATAAAATAAAAAATAAAAAAAAGAATTACCTCTATAGCTGGGTTTGGCCGGACGTGCAGCTCAGGCCTGACCTTGCTGTCTGTGGAGGGAGCCTCCGTTGCGGGTGCCCGTGGGCACTCCACCCACCTTATCACCAGCACCGGCAAATACCTGTAGGGCAGTGTGAGACCCCTACCCTGAGTTCAGGACAGACCTGCCCTGAGGGCAGCGTTTTGTCTGGTTTTCGGGAGGAGGGTGTCCCCATGATCCCTGTGGCTAAAATAAGATGAGGGGTTGGGGAGGGGACAGCCACTGGGGGAGCCCTGGGGACGAACAGGCCATGCCAGTGAAGGTGCAGCCGCGCCAGGCCCTGGAGCTATAACCACCACGGACACTGTGTGTGTCCAGTGCCAGAGTTCCTGGCAGGGCTGCGTGTGGCCAAGCCATGGGCAGACACGGGGCCGGCAGCCTGGGCCCTGAGCATAGGCACTCAGCACTGCCCCACACCTGTGGCTCTGGTTTGCCAAGTGTGTTGGCCAGAGGAGCTGGGCCTCACTGTGTCAGCCCTGCCCCTCCTCTCCCCACCCAGAGCTGGAGGCCCGTGCCAGATCTACTAGGACACCACCCATGGGAATCGCCAGCCGCCACACAGCCCAAAGTGCCAGCCAGTCATGGGCGACCACTGTGTAATCACGGAGGGGGGTCCAGGTGGTCCTAGTGCCAACACTGAGCTCATGCAGAGGCTCTCGGCCCCGGCTGCTGCACTTGAGTCGCCCTGGGGAACCCGGGGAAGTCCTGATGCCCAGGCCCCAGCCACACCAGCCCTGCCAGCACACTTGTTGTTGGCAAGCTCACAGGGAATGACTCAGGAGAAGGTCAGGGAAGGGATGTGAACAGAGGCCAGCTCCGGTCACTCCCAGCTCCACCACCTACTGACCCTCAGGCCTTGGCAGGACCCTGTGCTCCCCAATTTAGTTTTCCCCTCCATAAAGTAGGTGCCTCCTAAGTCCCTGATATGAAACGAGGACACATTATGCCCATGCCTGGCAAGAGAGGGTACCAACCCAATGTGCACTGTCATATTATGGGCATAGGTTAGCACTTTAATCCTCACAGGCCTCTGGGAGCCAAGGTATTGTTTCCTCCACTTATAGGAGAGGGAGCGGACACACTGAGAAGTTCAGCAGTTCACCTAAGGCCATGCAGCTAGTGTGGAAGAGAGCTGACAGCCAACTGGTACAACAGTGGTGATGATGGTGATGGGGGTGATGGTGACAGTGGTGATGGTGATGACGATGGTGGTGATGATGGTGATGGGGGTGATGATGATGACAGTGATCATGGTGGTGTGATGATTATGATGATGGTGGCAGTGATGGTAGTGATGGTGATGATGGTGGTGATGGTAATGATGGTTACGATGACGATGGTGGTGATGCTGATGACGATGGTGGTGATGATGGTGACGATGGTGGTGATGCTGATGACGGTGGTGGTGATGATGGTGACAGTGGTGATGGTGATGACGATGGTGGTGATGATGGTGATGGTGGTGATGATGGTTTTGATGATGATGGTGATGGTGGTGATGGTGATGATGGTGATGCTGATGGTGGTGATGGTGGTATGGTTA